>NC_092210.1:53170466-53226126 GCF_043381705.1 Parasteatoda tepidariorum | reverse complement strand
ATATATATATTATTTAACAAGAAATATTAATAATATGTACTTTTAAAACCAAATTTGAATCCGATTATCAAGAACTTAAATCTACAAAAGGCTTAAGAATATTAATAATGGCCCATTTATTAAAAATATCTCACCAAAATAGTTTCAGTAAAATTGACTTAATTAATGCTATAAAATATCAAGCAAATATAAAAATATAGTTATAAATTTGTACTTTTTAAAATTTATTTATAACTTTAAAAAAATGTTAGGTGAGTTTTCGGTTATAGGTTGAATGACAAACATATATAGTTCATCTAAAAATATAAACTATAATTTTTTTTTTATTTAAACTGAATATGACTGACATTTAGGAACTTAAAACTACAAAAGACCTAATTTTAATAATCGTTCATTAAATAAAACATTCATCTCTAATTTTCTTACTAAACAACTAATTTTCTAAAATTTCAGAATGTAAAATAAATTTAATAATATTAATATGTATAATATATTAATGTTATAAAATATCAAAAGAATTTAATAATATAAAAATGATATGCTTATAAATTTTTATTCTTTTAAATTTATTTCTAACTTTAAAAAAAAATATTAGGCTAGTTTTTGCTATAAACTGAATACAAGAAACATGCATAATTAAACTATAAACACTAGTTTTAGTTTTTTTTTCTGAAAACCAAGTATGACTCTGATATTTAAGAACTTAAAACTAAAAAAGATTTAATTTTTATAATGGTCCAATAATCAAAAGCATTCTTCTTTAATTTTCTAACTAACTAAACAATTTTCTGAAATTTCTACTAGCGAGAAAAGCAGGGAAGAAATTTCACGCTATTTTGTAAAAAATATAAAGTGAAATAAAATATATTTATTCCATTAGGATAATGTATTTTTTTCTGGGTCGCGATGACGTACGCTGGCGCGGCGTCTTAAAACGTCATTGTTTCGCCTGCCTCTTTTCAATCCTTTTAGGAGGATTCTGGAAACAGGAAATCGTGAAAGGGAATGTTTGTACACTCCGGAAGGAAAATGGATTTTCTTATTTATGGTACTATTTGTCGTACTGCGGAAATGTTACACAACAGAGGGAAACTGTATGCAAACTTTCTTTCTCATTTGTTGGATTTCTTTTGAATTGTGGATTTTATATATCATATTTTACTGGAATGGAAATTTGTGACGCAATCAGCTAAAAAGTATTTGTCCGAGTATAAACATTTCAAAGAAACTTAATTAAGGAGAAAAATTCATATTGAAATTGATGAAAAAAAAAGCTGAAAGTTTTATGCATTCGTTTATCTGTACAGAAGATTGGCATTAAAATATTTGGAGTGCTTTTAGCTGTAAATTTGTAAATTGGCTTTTAAAGGCGTGGTCTGGTGAACTGCAACTTTTTCATTAGCTAAAATTAAAATGATTCACAATGTTTAAAAAGAACTCAAAATACTAACATAACACTAATTCGATATCTTTCGAATTCCGCACCCGGCTCGCACCGACTACAGTGCTGGCATAAAATATGTTTAGTTGTAGACGGATCATAGGTTAGAGTCACCTTACAGTCAGTGGTTTTTATCTCCATATAAAGCAAATATGGGTAAGTTCCATCGAAAAGTCCTCCACCAAGACGAATTTCTCCCAATACTTGATTCAGAAGACCTCTCCTTCTCTCCCTTGTCCTCTGGATTGGGTTCAAAATTACAGGGCTACAGAGTTGAATATTGGCAGTCGTAAACCCTAAAATAAGTCTGCTGTTCAACGACGGTTATAGAATTTTTAAAAAAATGATATCTTTAGTGCTGAGATGTAATAGTAAATTTTCAAATAATGTTCAAATTAATAATAAATCCTTTTACTTTAAAAAAAAACTTAAATTTTAATTTATTTAAATTATTTTCAACTTACTGTTAATTTTCTTAATTATTAATTTAATATATTTTGATTAAAAAATGGCGGTTTATTTAACACAGATAAGTTAATTTTAACTTTAATTAAATATTAAAATGTTTCCACGCTTATGCTAGAAGCTTAGATGGCTCAGTGGTTTAAGACACTGAGCTATCATTGTTAACTACTAGGGCTCGATCCTCAGAGGTGGCTTTAAGCCCACCCAGATTTAGATCAGCTTGTTTAAGAAATAAAAATGGCATAATGCTAATGACAATGCCACAATCATGACATTGTTTCCGTAAATGTGGAGCCTTAACCTTCAACGTGGTATTGCAGAAATTTTTTATGTTTTTATTCTAATGTTAGACCAAAGAATATATAAAGGGTATAAAGAATATTCTTTGGTTAGACCATGCGAAAATGTGGCGTAATTTTTTTCGCAGCTCAAGAAAATGGCAGCACCTTTTGTCTAACGCCTACAACGCTCTTTATCGGTAATAGCTTAACTATTAGTAGAATGATTAGTTTGACATTTTCTTTTTAATTGAATTTATTAACTGGAATTGTTTAGACATTTGTTTTAGTTTTGTTTGAATAAAATACTTTGATTCTTTTTCCTTAAGAACATCGAGTATTTATTAAGGCAAAAATAATTTTTTTTTACAAACCAGGTAAATTCAATTGCAATTTGATTTAAATATTTTAACCTTACCTTATTTTTCTTGTTCTTAAACTTAATCGATTGAGTTCGAAATTTATCATTATTTCATTTAAATTAATAAGAGACTATAAATATGTATAAGTGTTGTTCTTAATAGTTACTACCTAAATTGTTTTTGATAGATTATGCTGACACTTTGTGTTTAGTTGTATTTATCATTCGACAGAAATTAATAAAAAAGATGGAAGCAAATGTATAAATATGACATTAACACCAAAACCTAGAGTGTTTACTTTTTAAATCTATAGCGCGAACTAAATGTTTCCGATTTAAATTGATAGATGGCTCTACTGGACACAAAGAAACTTTGAGAAATGAATTTCTGTGACGTCAATGCAGAGGGCTTATATATTTTTTCATCGGAGGTATTTTATCAATAAAAAGCAATTGATTTTGCTCAAGTAACATGGTTTCAATGGTTGACGAGCACTGTGAGCGGGGTTAGAAGACCCTAGTAGTTTTTTTTACGAACAAAATTATTTTTAATCTTTTATCATTGATGAAAAATGTTTGTCAAGTAAACAAAGCAGCAGAAGTAATTAAATGTAAAAAAAATTTTTTTTTCATAACACCTATCAATAAATACATGTTTAACTAATTATAACATTAAGTTTCCTAAAGAGTTTAGATTGAAATCGAATTTTGTCATTTAAAATATTTCTTGTATTTAAAATACAGAAAACACTGGGGAACTGATTTTTTATTAAATTTTTACAAATACTTGATCTTGCCTATTTTTGTTGCGGGGATTTCTAATCTGAAAATAGTTTTGCTCTTAAAGGCTACAGATTTTTTTAAAGTACATATTTTCTCGAAAATACAAGTTTAAAAGCGTTATATGTAACAAAGGGTCATGTAAATGTTTCAACAAACTTCTAGTGGAGTTAGGACACATCATCAGGATTAAAATTGCATAGGAACCAGTATCTGGAAATGTCGTCATACGCCACTTGGGGCGTTTCTTTATACCATATGTTTCATGTTTCTTGTACATTTCGACACAAAATATCGAAAAAATTGTAGCTTCGATAGAGAAACAGATTGTAGATTTGAAATCTGCGGCGTAAAAATATTCAAGATCCGTTAAAAAAAAATCTCATGCACACAGAAGAAAAAAAATGTCCCCCAGTGTAAGGTTAATTACACTGGGATGCATTTTTTTCTTATTTTGAGAGGGGAAAAACATGGCCAAAACGATTAGAATATCGTAAAATTTACCATGTTTCTCTATGGAAACACTAATAAGCTTGTTACATTTATAGAAACGCATTGGTAATGATTTTGATACAATTAATTCTAAAATACGGCTTAATTATAAGTGATAAAATTTGGTAATTTTGTCATGATGCCTTAAAGCATGGCATAAAAATGATTTATTCGGTTAAATTTATTTGCGTTTTTTTGTAAGTGTGTAGTAATAAGGACTATAATTATAAAAAATAGAATTTCCGGTAAACTGTTACCATATAAAAAAAAAAGAATTACCAAATGATTGAGTTAAATACCGTATATTTTGGTTTTAATGCTAGTATTATGGTTTTCTTTTACCAGAAAATGTCATTACTATGCAGTACGATAATTTTACTAGAATTTTTTTATAGGTAAAGACACTAATCGTTATTGTTCCTGTAGGAATTTTATTGGTTGGTTAAAAAAAAATATTACAAAAAATACTAGTAAAATTCAGAAGTTTTGTAAGGCAGTAATAACATTTTAAATTAACTACTTACGATAAATATGAGTTTAAACAAGTATTCATTTATAACATGCAACTCAAAGTGCATTGAACTTACTTAAAGTGCAACAGCTACATTTGCAGCTCAATAAATCTTTTAAGTGCAACAAGCTTGTTTCGGAAAGAAAGAAACCATAGATTTTAAATAAGTAATGACTTGTTACAATAAAGAAAAATTATGGCTAAGAACGCAGATAATTGTATTGTTTTTCGAAACATCTTTTATTAATAAATAAAACAAGGGTTTTTAAAAATATTTTATGGCTTCATATCGAATTTTTTTTTAAATTTTTTATAGATCATACTTTATTTCGATTTTATTATTGAAAAAATTATTGTTAATTTTCTACTTAAAATGAAATTTATTATTGTTGAGTTTATTATCAAATATATTATTCCAGCAGATAAAAAATTTTTTCCTTGACGTCGAGGAGGGAAATATTGTGAAATTTGAAGTAAAAACTATGTCTACGTAAGACAGGATTATTGTAAAACTAATTGAGAATTTTACTAATTCTAAGGGGAATTGCCATTTTTAACAACAATGTGGACTGAAGTAAAGCATTAGCCTGTTTTTAAAAAAGTGTTTAAAAAAACTACAATTGGAAAATTGTAGCACTATTTAAAAATTATAAAAAGAAAATTAATTTTTCTTTATTTACTTCTTCATTATAATAGTTTAACTCCTGTTGCATACAAATACAGTTGAAGAAGTTTTTCAGAAGAAATAATTGCAGCAAAAAAAAGTAAACATATCGTGTTGCGCAGAAATCAAAAGATATGAGAAATACATAAGAAAAAAATTAAAACTGAAATAGACTTTCCCGTTCAGCGGAAATAATTTCAATTTAAAATATCATACATCAGCAGCTTCATTTAAAATGTCATAACGTATTCATACTGTTTTAGAAAACTACAAACAAGGAATTTTGTATACCATATGAACAAAAAAATAGTTTAAATACTGTATACTTTGGTTATGAATATCAGAATTATGTTTTTTTTCACCAGAATTTTTATTGCCTTGCAGTACGGTTATTTTACCAGAATGTTTTCCTCTGTTTGAAGAAAACACTTTGCTGGCTGTTCCAAGTACGAAAAATACCGCATATTAGGAATTTTAATGTGCTATTTTTTGCTTCTCAAGATTCAAACAATTTCTTTTTTGTATTTTTAACAAAATATTTGATTTTGGTAATTTTTATCAAACATAAACATAATGGGACACTAGTTTGGGATTTTTCAAATAAGTTGTTAAAAAATAATTTTACACTTTACTAGGAAGTTAATGGCAAATAATTCATTTTTTCATAAATGGCTTCTTTCATAAAAAAAAATTTGCCAGAAGAATGTTTAAATATGATATCATTAGTCAGTAGGATTTTTCAATAAAATTAACGGTGTCATTTAAGAATGTACCAAATTGAAAATAAGGAAAAAATAAATCTTTTTAAACTGCTTGATAAACTTTAGTGAAAGAGATTTAAGGGGGCATTGAAAATAGTTTGTTTTGATAGATGGGCAAAGTACCAAAAAAGTTCGGAAACGTATTTTTTAAACAATATTATTAAAATTTATATAGGTTTGAGTTTAAATATATTTTGAAAGCATTATGAACCATTAATAAAGATAGTTTTTCAAAAAGATTTCTAATGATTATAGATCTTTTTAAAATCTTAAAACGCCCTAGTTTCTTAAAGTTTTAAATTTTAATTTAATGACAATTAAGGGATTTGACCTAATATTTTACATATATTTTTCTTTTATACTAAAGAAATTTTAAATCAGAAAACTAAGCTCTATAACAATTTAATATGAAATAAACTCTAATTTTGATTAAAAATTTTTTTTTTAATATTTTGAAGAAAAATAAAGTTCTTTTTAAAACATAGTGAAACTTTTAACAAATTTTTGTTTATAAATGTTCTAAAATTGAAAGCATTGTCATTTATTTACTTAGTTAAAACTTAGACAGTTAAACTTACGCTGCAATAAAAAAAAATTTCGTGAAAGCATTTAAAATCTGAAGTAATTATTTTATCTTAGATTTAGGTTCAATAATAATTGGAAACTTTATTTTTTTATTATGATACTATTTAATGCATATAAACAGTATTATTTTTGTATTATTTTGTATTATATTTTGGTATTATATTTTTGTATAAACAGTATTATTTTTTTAAAAAGGGGCGATATTTATTTATAAATAAAAAAATACTAAAACTATTTTCAAATAGATAACATACATTGCTCATAATTTTAACCTATTAGTTAAAACTTAGATTTTTACCCAAAGGTATTTTACCTAAAGCCCCAATAAATATTTGACCTTAGCTTACATTCAGTAAATAATTACAACTTATGATATTTAAATAAATACTTGACCTTAGCTTTACATTCAATCAATAATTACAACTTATGATATTTTTATGTCAAATATCTGACATGCTTCTAATACGATATGCGAAGAAGTGAGACATTTGAATAGAAAGAAGAAAATGGTCAATAAGTTTTAATAGCATTTCTTTGGCGTCACATTTTGAAACCTTGGCGAAATATAAACTAGTTCGATTTTTACTAAACACGCAATAAACCGAACGATATCAACACAAAGCCGAGAAAATATTCGTACGAAATGTTTCAGGTTAAGTCTTCAAAGCAAACGACATTGTTACCATGACATTCCAAGTTCTATGCAACAAATGGTGTAAGATGAATTGAAAAGATACCAATAATTTCAAACATAGGTATGTCATTCATTTTTCAGAATCGGTTACAAATAATCTTATCAATTATCTTTAAATAATGAAATGTTTAAGTCAAAAATAATTTTTTAATCCAAATACTAATTTACATCTCTTGTGTATTAAGAAAAATAATTTTTAATAATAAAGAAAGTTTGGCATATTTTGTTTAACCGCGAACAAGTAAATTCCTTTTCTATATTATTTTTATTTTTAATATTTTTATTATTCATATTTTTTATTATTTTATATTTTCTTCATTGCTATTTTTCGATATATATACATAAATCTATATATTTTCCTTTTTTTGGTGGCGATCTTTTTTTGCGCTAAAAAATAGTTAAATTTATTCGCGCTCTGCTGTCCAAAAGATATTTAAATTTTAATTTATTAGTTTTAACTTTAAGTTAAATAATTTAATTCATTACATTTTATTGAACATTTTTAAACTTTTTTTTTAATTTTAAGGGACATTTTAAGCTAACTAAGAATCAGATATCAAGAACTCTATTAATACCTGGAAAATCCCATGGTATAAATTTTTCTCCCAGGAATGTCCAGATTTTTTTTGATTGCTATCAGCATAAAATTAATAAATATCTAAAACTATTAGTAAAATATTTCTTTATCCCTATTTAAAGAGCTTTTGATAGGATTAATTATGATAAAATTCTCAAATTTTGCCTCATTTACCAAATGTTATCACATATTGTATAGCCATATTTAACTGTTAATTTAATTGTTAATTTTACCAAACTCTTTATCAAAGCGTTCCTAGCTTTCTGTGTTCCCATAGAACCAGAAACGTGGTGAACTTTACCATATTCTGGTAGTCTTGACCATACTTTTTTCTTATTGTAACAGTCCATATATCGTAGAAAAAAAAATGATTTTTGTGATAGTGAGTAAAATGATACACAGTAGACTGAATACACATACATTATTGTAATAAAATACGGATTAACCTAAATAACTTATTATCTTGTGAATGGATCTTCACGTACTATGACTCAATCTTAAAGGTTTAAATGGGGTTTACATGCTAAGAAGTGTAGATAATATTTTAAGATATTTGATTAATTAGTACAAACGATATTTTAAGATATCTAATTAGTTAGTGTAGGCGAATCTTTAAGACTATGTATTAAGTGAGTTAGCAAAGACGATATTTTAGCTTTTTTTTCTTCCTAAAAACAAGTACGGGAATTTTCTAAATCTCATGGAAAAGCGTATCAATAACTGTAAAAAAACCAAAACATTGCTCAGATTTATGATAAAATCGTCACGAATAAAGGGTAAAAAAAAAGTGATTATTTAAATTCAAAATTTGCGTCTCGTAATATCGTATTTATTAAAAATATTTTTATTTTCGAAACCATGTGGAATACGGTAGCAATAACTGTCGAAAAAACGATCGAAAATCACATAGAACGTTAAAATCTGTGTAAATTAAGCACGTCAAAAAAGTCAATAAGAGATAATTTGGATAAAATCAATAGGAGATAATTTGGAAAAAAATTCAAAATATTCTATATTCTTTTTCAAAATAAAAAAATAAATATTACTTTTTCATTGTGTTCAAACTCTGCCGTGAGCTGCAATTCGACAATTGGTGGGCCACATGTGGCCCATCCCAGTTGTATGTCTTTCTACTGTGACTGACCAGCGTCCTGAACGGCGTTTAGCTAAATTTTCGGAATTAAGACGTGTTTAAAATTGTTTGAGGTGCCCTCCTATCCATTTACTTAAATTACTGATAACTTGAAAAACCAATTTAAGAAAAACGGGACGAGATAGACGTAACGGTTCGCAGCGTTCTGCTTATGAATCAAGATACATTTTTGTCAGATTAAAAAAAAATTATTTTCTATATTTAATTTAATAAGAATTGAAAACTTTGGATTATGAAGCAAAGTTATAACAGCCTTAACTTTTCTGAATCTGTTTTCCTTAAACTAAGCTTAACGTGGAGTTTGTATAACAATATATGGGAGTTTTCATAATAACTTTAGCATTTATTTGTAATTTATCAAGTTACTTCCATGAAACTTTCATGCGACAAGTATTTGAAACTATTATTCAACAAAACTGAATTTACAAACTTTTGGTTGCTTCACAGACCTACTGGCTCTGCACGTGAAAATAAAACACTCCAACATTTGATTCCATTCTGTACAGCCTATTAATTTAAATAAACATATTACGGTCAACTTTCCAAAAACAATCAGCTGCTTTTTATTTTATTAAACAAAAATTATTTTTAGTAAATGGTACATAAATTGATCAATTTTTAAAGTTTTTATGTTCTATTTACTATTATTTTAATTTTTTTAATTTCATGCATAGTTATCTCTATAACTGAGCAAGACTACCAATAACAATAAACTGTTACATTTTCACCAGCATTTAGTAATGTTGTGATTAATGTTGTGCTTATGAGATTCTTGAGACAGAAATTGTAAGAATGAGCTGTCGATAACAGCCAAACGTGGAATGAGACTGTGAAACTATGTAAATGATATTAGTGAGCACTTTGAACCAAATGACTGAATTCCAATGACAAAAATGATTTATTCGAAGGGCATTTCAAATTACAACAATAATTTTTTATAATTAACATTTTCTTTTGTGCACAAAACAATCCAAACTTTTCTACGCTGATCGCAACTTTTTTTTATCTTCTACCACTGGCTGTTCTATTTTTCCTATTTTCCAATATCACATTATATGATTTTAGTCATCTTTTGCTAATGTAAATCTTCATATTCTAATTTACAGAATTTAAGAAATTCTTCTAAGTCCTTACAGATGTCTAAAAAATGTTACTATTACCATTTATACCTAAAAAAAGGTAAATTTTAGAGTAGGGATGGATTTCTTAAAAAAGAATTTCGTTTATGAGCAGATCCTTGGATTCTTTAGTCTTAATCTAAGACGAAGTACTGGTTGAAGGACTGGTTCAATGTTGGTGACCGCACTAGCATCGCTATTTTGAAATTACTTAGACAGATTGCTGTGGTTCACGAAGTGCACCTCCAATGGATCTCTTCGCATGTAGGGATTTACGGAAATGAGGTCGCTGACGACTTGGCAAAGCAGGGCTCAGTTGAGCCATTGTATTCAGTTGCCTCATTGACTTTTAACGAGCTTTACTCCATCAGGAAAACAATGACTAAAAGTCTTGGAGGGTCCCTCCATCCCATGATTCGTATTGGCGGAGATGTCCAGGGGGCTCCATCGGCCTTTCCTGCGATAGAGCCGACCAGACGGAGCTATCGAGATTTGCCAGCGGCCACCTGAGGAGTGGCTCCTTTTGCAAATGACAACAGGGTTTTCCCGGTTTGTGCAAAGTGCGGAGTGGAGAGTGCCTCCCCGGAGCACATTCTGGCATGTCTTCACATTTCTAAGGAGACTTTCGCGACGGACCCTTAGCTTGCCCTGGATTTTTTGAGAGTGTATGGACTCATTGATAATGTCTAGCTGCCGCTAGACACAGAGAGGATTAGTCACACACAGTCTTAATCTAAGACGGGGAACCTATCCTATTAAGTACATATTAAAAAGTACATATTTAATTACTTTTATTCTCTAACGTACAATGAAAACATTTAAAAAAAATCTATATAAGACGGATTCGGAACGATTATGATTTTGGGATACCATTTTCCACGAACTAAAGTATTCCTGTCCCTTTTCACAAGTCTGTGTAGTGGGAGAGACTGATTTTTACGGGAGTACTAAAAGAGAAAACTCAAACTATATTTCAAATTATGAAATTGTTTGCAGCAGTAAATAAGCGCAATTTTATTAACTGGTATTTATTGTGCTTTTAAAGACAAGTTATAACCCAACTATGACCGACATGGCTGTTAAAGTTCAGCAATAAGTGTCGCACAAAATGGGAATAAATGCGTGAAGTTTCTGAATGTAATAATGTTGTGTATGTTTACAATATTAAGTGAATTTTAAAAGTAACATCCTATTTAGTTGAAGCGTTTTAAAGAAGAATCCATTTTTTTTACGCGAAATAGTAAAATCAATAAGTAATATCTATAATTTCAATTTTATTTAAACACCTAATTTTTCTTTTACTGTAAAAAACTTAAAAATTAATTATATAGTATTAACAGCCACAATTTTATTTTAAGACTTATCAGTAAGAGTGTCCGCTTTAGAATATTTAACCTTATTTTCACCATAGTCATAATAATCTAAGGTAAATACAGTGAAGAGCCAAAAAAAACTGCTATACCTGCCTAATATCGTGTATGGCCCCCGCGAGTACGCAGAAGTGCCGCAACACGACGTGGCATGGATTCGATCAATGTGTGAAGTAGTGCTGGAGATAATTGACACCATAAATCCTGCAGGGCTGTCCATAAACCAGTGGGAGTAAGAGGGGTGGGGATATCTTCTGAACATCACGGTGCAAGGCACCCCAAATGTGTTCAATAATGTTCTTTTCTGGGGATTTTGGTGGCCAGCGGAAGTGTCTAAATTCAGAGTGCTCTTGGATCCACTCTCAGATATGAACATTATTGAACATATTTGGGGTGCCTTGCAACGTGATGTTCAGAAGATATCCCCACCCCTCTTACTCCCACTGGCTTATGGACAGCCCTGCAGGATTTATGGTGTCAATTATCTCCAACACTAATTCACACATTGATCGAATCCATGCCACGTCGTGTTGCGGCACTTCTGCGCGCTCGCGGGGGCCCTACGCGATATTAGACAGGTATACCAGTTTGTTTGGCTCTTCAGTGTACAATGTGATTATAATTAAAGTTGCGATTTCAAAAATTGACAATTTTGAAACTAAACGTCAGAATGACCAGATATTTTGGCAAAACAATCGTGAGGCAATGGAATTTTGCTTGGCAATGACAAAAAAAACGTTGCAAAATCTGTCGCAAGGTGGCACTGCCAAGGTAATGTCAAGGAAAGAACTAAAAATGGATTCCTTACACACAGAAATGTTATTTTGGCCAAAAGGAAACAATAGAGTTCAGGGTTTATTAAAAATATATTAGCGAAAAGACAATGCGTTTTTACAGCGAGAACAGTGATAATGCAAAAAAGGAGCTTTATGGAACAAACATTTTACTGATGATAAAGGTATAAGTTGTTCGATGCCTTCTCCGCCTTTTCCTGCTACTAATTAGCAGCTCAAAACGGAATGCTCCACAACAGATCGGAGGGTATCTATCTGCAATGGATGTGGTGTATGATGCTTATCTTCAAGTTGGCTAGATTCTTAATCCGCCCTCTGTAAACAACATTCTAGAGGTACCCCAAAGTCAGAAATCACACGGGTTTAAGATGGGGGAGCGTGGCGGCCATGTTGCTTGTAAATGGCGGCTTATGATCCTATCATCTGCGAATTAAGCACCTTGCATGAATATTGTGTGATCCACACATTGACGCTGCTGAAGTGCCGGAAGGACATGGTTACGCAAGAGTACTTCATACGTTAGCCAGTAGCCCGCAAGTGTGATCTCTTCGAAGAAAAATGGACCGACGATGAACGCTGCCGTTATTCCGCACCACACTGACCTATTCAGAGTGAAGAGGTAATGGCTGTAGCTGGAACGGATTCTCGGCCACCCCATACCCAGCAATTTTACGTTTTTTAAGAACCTTGCAAATGGAAGTGTACTTCGTCAGACCACAGAATGTTCCATAGCCATTCGTTGTCACCTTCCATCAGGGAAAGCAATCGTAGTGCAAATGATTCACGTGCTTCCAGGTCAGCAGGTAGCAACTGCTGCCTACGACTTATTTTGTATGGGTAACAGCCCAAGATGTTCCGTAGGATTTAACGCACTGGGCTCTGATCTTCATATCTAGCATTCGGCCGATTCCCCGTGCTCTGCTGATTCCAGCATCACTGTTCGTCTTGTTCTTGTAATGCTGTAGCAACATAATGCTGTAGTTCCACTGCCGCAGCCGAAACTAGTTTCCCTCGTCAAATCAGATTCAGCAATCATTTTTCGCAGAACATTTGTGGTTATAAGACCCGATTTTATGGATTTTAATGTCCGAAGCTTCCTAATAGCTGTAAATGCACAGTCATCGTTCTTATAAAAAAAAAGCTTCAAGAGCAGAGCGCAAAGATTTATAGGATTCAGGATGAAGCATTCAGGATGAAAGATTTCAGGATGAAGCATTCAGACAAAGAATTGATGCTCTGCATTATTATGGCAGAGTAATTTGCATATCTCAAGACAATGTGAACCCTGTTAGCGCCATCTATCGGCACATTTTGGAATTATTCCCCCCCCCTCACCAAACGAAATTCCATTGCATTACAATTGTTCGCTAAAATATCAGGTCATTCTGACGAATAGCTTTAAAATTATCCATTTTTTGAAATCGTAACATTAATTATAATCACCCTGTTTTAAACTCAAATATTTTTTAAAATATTGTTTGTTTGATTTTAATTCTTAACAAGTTGATATTTAAACAGAAAAGTAGTTTTATACTTTGAAATCAAAGTAGACTTAAGGATTAATTCTTAAAAAGAAAACTAGCAACACTCCTAGAAATAAAAAAACTCACTTTTGACGATTCAGTAATCTTAGAGCTATATTTCGTTAATTTTGAGAATAATTCGGTCACAAAATCACGTGATTTGCGACGAAACGTGAACTCACAAATATGTGACGATAATGTTTCCCCAACTCGAAACCTTATCGTAGTGCATTGTGGGAGATTATTAATTAGAGTGAAGACCAGACGATTGAAATAAAGTGACGGAACAAGTTGACCCGGTTGTATGGTGGTCAAAGAGTTCGATTCCCACTTCAGGCATGTGAGTAATTTATCTCTCTGTTCTATTTGTTTATCTTGTATTGTTTAGGCGACTTTGATTAGCCTATATGGTGCCCACTACAAAGTGATTATTACAAACGTTAGCTATATAATAACATTGCAAGTTTTTTTTATTTTTTACATGAAATAAAATGACGAAATATTTCTTAACTTTGATGAAATGACAGTTATTTCGTCTCTTAGACGAAATATTTGCTTGGAGCATGTACAAGGAAACTGTTTTGTCAAAAACGAAGAAAGTTTCGTGAAATCTCAGCAACCATTTTTTACAGTGAAGTGGCGCACTAGATGCCCGAAAATAATAAACCGTAATTTATCTGGCACACCAAAAAGGTTTGCCGTCTCTAGTCTAAGGCATTATTAATTAGCATTTCTAAGACGCACGCCATAAATAATAAAGAACGTGTACTAGAACGTAAAAATCTAATCATTGAATTAAAAGTTATTCAAACCTTAAATTTTATTTTGCGCGTCGTACTTTGTTAAATTCGTTATTTATTTTATCTTTCTAATTGTACCTTTTGCCTTGCCATTAGAAAAAAAAAATTGTTAAATTGACTTTAATAATTACAAATGCATATATAATAGCACTCAAACAACAGCCAGTTGTTGATCGAGGGGGTCGAGGAGGTTAAGGCTCTATTAATGCAATGATAGGAGAAATTTGGTCTATATTGCGCTCCGACTGCTTTTATTTCTTTGATAAGCTGCTATCTAATAATTTATAGCACAGTAGGCTTCAAGCCACTCATAGAGATAGAACCTCGGTCCTACACTATGCAAACTTAGTGTTTTAACCACTGTGCTTTTACATTTTATAAAAATTACTAATGAGAAAAACTTATATTTTTTTATATACTTATCAGGGGTCTGTTGAGAAGAAATTTGGGTCTGTTAACGGACCCTTCACAAAATATCTTTTCATAAAAACGGACCCTTCACAAAATATTTTAACTTGAAAACGGATCCTTCACTAAATAATTTATCTTTTAATCGGACCCTTCACAAAATTGTTTATCCTCATTATTGTTTTGTTAATCAAATAAACCCTTCCCAGGAAGGGGGGAAAGAAAGACTGATGTAAACGAACTAAATTTTGTCTTCGGCAGACGCTTCTAAATGAATATTCTGCGTTCAGCAGTATAGGTTAAATACCAATTATCTGTATGTTGCATCGCTAATTTAGTAGCTGCAAATTGCTGTTTATTTTTTAAAATTTAATTTTTTTAATTATAATTTTACAGTGTTGAGCATAATCTTGTATGTCTTTACAATTTAAAAACTCCTTGAAAAAGTTTTATTGCAATAACGGACCCTACATGCACAAATTCACAAAAGCGGACCCTGGTTGAAAGAATGTGAATTGACGTTTATTTTATATTCACCAATTACGAGTAGTTTCTTCACAATTTTACAAAAACGGATCTTTCACAAAATGTCTGGACAGACCCCGGGTTATACACACTATACTTATATTTCACAATACTTATATTTTTTTTTAATCATAAAATATTGTTTTCAGAACTATCATGTTGACGTTTTTAAATTTTAGCTCCTTGCTTCATTTGTCTTCAACCAAAGAGTAAAACATAAATAATATTAATAAGGCATTTATGATTCAATTTTTGCTGCTTTTTTGTATTTTTTTACTTAGGATCCAATTAAGATCAATACAACAATTTAAGACAGCATTTTAAATTCATCGCTAAAAATTACTGGCAATTGATTGAAATGTTAAAAAAAAATACCTTCAAAGAAAATTAATAGACGATATACATTTACTTAGTCTCCCTTTACTTCGGGCAATAAATCATTAACTTTAGGGGAAAAAACTGTTTCTGTGTAACATTGGGAACAAGAAATCTGAAAAGAACAAAAAAATAAATAAACACACAGTGTGTTTTTTATTGGAAATCAATATTATAGAAACAGTTTAGTTACGTTAGACGAATTCAAGATCAATATTAGATGAAGAAGTTTTTGTTCTGTTAAGCTTTGCTTTTTCTCCAAGACTGACAATTAAAATTCTTCTGAAACTAAACATGTAATAATATCGATTATATCGTAACGTAAATACAGATTACTTAATTATATGAAATCGAATAAATTATTAATAAAACAGGAACTAATATATACTCACAATTTTACAGTTTAAATTCCCAGAAATTATGCAGAGATAATTCTATGTAATTCCATAACCTATTTTAAAACCATAGTAAAAAAGGCATTTCTATGTTGTACTAAAATCTAATTTTCAATTTGAATTATTAAGTTGAAGACCGTTGTTTTAGGCTCACTTTTTCGAGTAAATAGTAAAACAGAAAAACCACAGTAAAACAGATGGCATTTCTATGATATTGTACTAAAATCTTTCAATTTGAGTTATGAAGTTGAAAAAGATCATAGTTGCAGTTGTATTTTTATTTTTCCAAACAAAATGGTTTTAGGCAACGGAAAATAAAACATACTGTATCAGAAATCTACATTAGAACTTAGCCATGTTGGTCATAGCCACATATACACTTTTTAATGGGCAATAATCTTTCTATTTTATCGATAAAGTCATGTCAAGAAGTTTTCGTTGTCCAATTTTCCTTTTTCGATCTTAACAACGCACGACACTGCAAAAAATGGTAAATAACAATCAATAGTATGACCTTCATGCAATTTAGTATTCATATAATGGACATATGATGCATAGTTTAGCGAACTTTGAAATCTCATAGTTTGCACGACATATGCTTACAAAAAGAAAACGTTGATGGCAACATCGATTTTGAGAATCTTGAACCAAATTTGATCTGCACGTTCTGATGAAAGATCAATGCCACATGTGGCTAGATTTTTTTTTTCTTTTTAAGAAAGTGAAAATATGGTATCACTCATGAGCATACCATCAGAAAAGGGAAGAGAAGGCACTAGTCCCCCTCCCCTATAATACTTTTCAAAACTTTTTCAATCTCATTTGTTTTTTTAAAACCCAGTAATAATTATTTTGTATATGAAAAAATAAATAAAAAATTTCAACAGTTTTTTAAATATTTTTTTTTATTCATCGAAAGAAATTGAAAAATACATTTTTACCTTTTCCAAAAAAATAAAAAAAATAGTAATTTTGCAACCGCTTTTCCATTTTTAAAAATATAGAAACGTCAAAATTGAGATATGCCATCGTTTCATGATATGCTCTTTAAACAAAAGCGTTATAGAATCTGTCTTGTCCCAAGAAGAAGTTTCTAATTATGACTGATGCACATTATACTAACTGTTTCTTTCTCACATTAAATAACTATGTTAAATAACTTTTTACCCTTATTTGCCCATCTCGGCCACTGTGGCTTTTCTTATTGCTTTTCTTTTTTTGTATTCTCTTTATTACTGTGGTTTCTCTAGTTTTGTTTTTCACTTTTCTTTTTTGGGAGGCAACTTTACGCTTTATGATGAAAATTACTTGTTTCTTCTCATTGACGTTTAGGAAGTCTAGAAAATGGACGCTTGTTTTTAAGCGCTTGAAACATGCCGATTGTTATTCATCATTTAATATATTTTTGAAGCTAATGAATCTTTTAATCAAGTAATATTTAACAACTTTTAAAAATTAAAGTAATTTTTAATATAATTTTTTAGTGTGCACACCTCTTACGTAGAGAATTGATTAAAAAAATTAGATTTTTTTATAAAATGCACGGTGCATTTTCTTATCTAAAATAAACGAATAATTTATTAATAAAAACTGCGGCATTTTTTTCTAAGAAAAAAAAATATTTTCCTTGTTACACCTATGGTATCTTGTTTGCAGTACCTAACTATTAATAAAAAAAATGATCTGTATTGAAATATACTCTGTACTAAATGATCTGTACTGAAATATATATTTGAAATATGTTACGACAACTTAAAATTTGAAATTTCTTTGTTTTAGCGAAAATACGAAGTGCTTGAATTTTTAAAGTATAAAAGTTCTATAGAGATGTCGGAATCTTAAATATTAGATTTTGAAACGTGCTCAATGTATTCTTAAACTTTTAGAAGGTTATTTTAGGAGTTTAAGGAAAGTTTCACTTTTATTTTTTTATCTTTCGTAGACAACTTTTCGTTTTATGTTTCAGAACATACAAAAGATGCCACAGCAACTGATTATGTAGAAAATATACCAATGTCTGTCCTTTAAAAATAATATAATATAATTGAAAATAAACTGAATTTTGTTACTTCAAAAAAAGCAGGAAGGATTGCCGTATTAAGTTTCAATGGCTTAAAATGCACAAAAATCCTTCCTGAATAAAATATATCATAATCATACGCTTCTAAGTAATTATAATATCACTGAAGTTTAGAAGGATATAAAAAAGTTTCAAATTGAATGCATAGTTTCCCGAATCTTTTTTATATTTACCGATTTATGTACAGAACAAACATATTAGTCTAAAATCGTTTCTTGTTGTTGTTAACACATTTCTATTGACCAGAAAATATAATTGATTATTTCTATTGACCAGAAAATCATAATATATGGTTCCATAATCAGAAGAGAAGAATCAGACCTTTTTGTTTTTGTTTTGATCAGTATAAAATTTTTAAAGATATTTATCTTTTGTTTAATAGTGTATGTATGCATGCATGCATATATATCTATGAATATAACTATAACTTTATATCTATATATATAACTATACATATCTATATATATACATGTATCTATACAAAAATATACATACATATATACATATATACATGTAGCTATACAAAAATATCCATATATATATACATATATACATATGTACACATATATACATATACATATATACATACATATACATATATGTATATGTATATACATATATACATACATATATATACATATATGTACATATATACATGATTTATAAAATAAAAATTTCAACTAAGGTAAATAAATTTTCCTACAATAATGCATTGTTATTTAAAGCAAAAACTGAGGGGGCATCAAATTCAACTGCGTAGCTGCATGCCAGAGAGCAGTAGATCTGTAAAAATATTTCTTTTATTTATTTCTCAAACTAAAAAATCGAATCTTATTTTTTTTTTATTCTAAAGAACTTCCTGTACATTTTAAGACACCTTCGTAATTTCAAGTTTCTGTGTCTTATAAATTGAGTGCAGCAAAACAAAAGTTAACATTACATCGCAAAAAGAGCAATTAGAAATGCAATGACTTTCGAAAAAATACTCTGTTAACTCGTTGACAAATATGGATGGCTTTCTGAGAATACCAAATTTCAACTTCGTCGTTGCTATCCTGTAGCCGGTATTTTTCCCATCAAGTTAAACAGTTAATTGAGGAAGACATATTTTTCAACAACAATGGGTAAATAATCATTATTTACAGCAAAAAAATAAGAAAAATCTCGAAAAAGAACTTAAAAATGCTATAAATTTCACGCACTACTGTAATTTAAAAAAACAAACTCTTGTTAAAGTTCATGAAAAAAATGGCCTATTTAACACGTAAGTTTTCAACTTCGTAGTTGCATTTCAGTAGGCTGCTAAGAGGCCATCGTTGTATTTTTACTACAAGCTCAAAGATAAATAATTCTCGCATTTAAAGTTTTTCATTCCATCGAATTCTCTGTTCAAGTTTTTAAGTCTTTTAGGTTTAGCTCCGCAAAACAAAAAGTACGTAAAGTTGGTAACCCAAAACAGCGCAGGCTGTTTTGGGTTACCAACTTTACGTACATTTTCTAACCGTTGCTTTTATGATTTCTAACATAGACAAAAACAACGTTTTTGTTAATGATCTAACCTCCCCCCATACTTTTTCCAAATTTATTTTAGTGCTTACAATGATGACAAGTCGTAGTACCACACTGTTCTGATGATAGTATGTAAGAGATGATGGATCATCTCTAACATAGTATGGCTGATTTACTTGATATATCATCCGAGGTAAGAATATTATTTAATTTCTTAATTTATTTTATTTGGTAATAATTCAGAATAGAACAAAAACATTAAGGATTAAAAAAAGCAATAACAAGCCACTTTTAGAATATTAGAGCTACAGTAAAAGTGTATAGTCAAATGAGGCAATTTATTTGTAACAAACGGAAATTCGTGTTTTTTTTTTTCTAGACAAATTGATTATTTAATCCTTTGACGCAAATGTGACACCGATGTCTATTTTATATATTTTTTTCTGAGCTCAAATTACAAGCAAAAATAAATTTTCGAATAATAAAAAATAGTCTAATTGTTACAAAAAATATCTGTATTGCATAACTATAAATTATTAAAATTCTAAATATAATATTTTCTCACTTATTTTGTCCTAGGTTTATACAAAGTAATGAAAAAGTACGTAAAATATGTATAGTAAAAATTCTGCGTCAGAGGGACTTACTAACCTATTGAGCTTACTAACCCTTACCAAAGGAACGCCAATTTATGATACACGTTTTAAAACAGAAAGTACATATTTTGCTTTGCGTGTTGATTCCTTTGAACACTTACTTTTATTACATATCACATGAACGCGGTGCTCTGTTGTTGTACTAAAAAGCTATTAAATGATTACAAAGGAAATGCTCGCTTAGTAAAGTTTATGTAGTGATATCTGAATAACCTGCATAATACTTTACCACTGATAAAATATTAAGCTTAATAAGCATTGAAAACCGCCACATTATTCGGGATAGTCTGGTAGGCCGGGCGCTGGAGTTCACATTTGTGAGAACAGGAGTTTGAATCCAGAAGGCCGAAGACTTCCCGTGTAGTAAATGGGAACCGGTGCCCGCTAAATCTGTCCGATCACAAAGTCCTCAATGTTCCCATAACAAATCAAACCTCTGGGGGTACAGAATTGGATGATTGATCGTTCTCTGGTTCAGGTCAAAATTACGATCCGAATGGGTCCGTCTTCTAAACGGGTGTGACGTATGGGTGAGGCAGAAGTCGAATTCTTGTCCATAGATGGCGCCACAGGAAAACAAGAACAATCGCACCCCATCGGTCTTAATGGCCGACAACAACAACAGTCACATTTGTTAAAAATAGAAGTTGATTAGAGATTTTAAATTTTTCCTAAAAGAAACAGTTAAATTTTTTTTCTCTGTTGCAGGTGACGAGTGAAGAAGTGGTTATTGAAGAGATCCCTTTATTAGCATTTCGAATCCTTGGCTGCACAGTTGTCACGTTTTTAGTTGGTATCACTATCATCATCTATGTTACTGCTGGGTAAGTATCAAAATTGCGTTTCACTTTTCATTTCAATTTATTCACTCAACTTTCTGCTATACTATTTAAATCTCAATAGTTACAACAATTAAGGATTTTCGAGATTATTTAAAATTCAGTATTTGGAAATCCCAATTTAAAAACCAATCTTTCATCGCAATCTTTACACAACAGATTCGCCTTCTAAGAGGACGCTATACCACAGGAAAAAATTTTAATAGCCAATTCTGTTTCCCTTCCATTACTAATTTAAAAGAAAGAAAAAGTGAGTTCAGGCAAGCCTAGAGTAAGCCGTAAAATTTCAATTGCTAAAATAAAATTGAATATTTTTTCTCCGATGCCTTCTTCTTCCTTATCCCAAAAATTAGCAGGGCTAAACAATGTCCATGAAATTCATGGACATTGACCCGGAGGAAGTCGGCCATTAAAAGTGGGTTATTTAGAATGTCCCTTTTGTCCAGTCCAAGACAGTCCAGCATATGTTGGGCAGAAGCCTGCATGTTGTGGCACCTGGGGCACTTTAGGAAGATTTTAACACTATACTCGAAAGAAAGAGACTTAAGGTGGCAGCTGGTAAGCGCCGTCTGGTCCTTGCGGTTGAACCGAATGTATGCCTACCTTTCGTCACACAAGCACCTGAATGGCAAATTTGTTGGCCACTCTTTCAGGAGCATCATATTAGATGGGCCAACGTTGCACCTACAGTAAGGACAGATAGTACAGAGAAAGAACATCCATGCCTTGCCCGGGATTCGACCCAGAACCTTTCTGATGCAAGGACAGTTCCCTGACCCCTAATACAGGCCGGTCAGCGAATAAAATTGAATATTAAAATGCATAAAATTGTTGGAAGAGAACTTTCCTATTGCGCAATCCTAAGTAATGTTCTCTCATTAAATATATAATACATAATAAATAATGCTTATTAATATAATACGTATTAAATATGTACATCATGGGTAATTTTAGGTTTGTCTGAATTTGCTTTCTCCTACTTTAAATTTTAAATTACTTAAAGAGAATTTGAAATTTGGAATAAAACAGAATTTGGGATGAAAAGTTTCTCCTATGGTTTGCAAGGGGTTTTTGTGGCTTCCCGTTCTTGTAAAACAGGAAAAGGGGAGAGAAACTATTGCGAACAGCTGAAATAATTTAATTACTTATTAGTCATATTTTCTTTGAACTTTTTAGAAAGTTTTCAAAACCATGTTACATTTTCAATTGCATAACATATTTTATTGTTGAATTGTAAATTATAAAAGGAAGTTGGAAAAGTGAACGTTTAATTAGTATTTCAGGCTATCTTTATGTATTGTTTTATTTAAGAGAACATTTGTTATTCACGAATATGCTTATTGCATATTTTAATAGTAACTTTTGATTTGCATATTTTTAATAATTGTATAATAGGCTTAATAAACAAACAAATGACTCTTTGGGGCTAGAGCGGGCATATCAATATTAGGTTTTCTGTGATAATATAGATTAATTTCTAATACACCAATTATTAGACTATTTATTTACTAAATTACATTAGAATCTAAATTAGATTGTCGACAATCATCTTCGATATTTTAGGATTTTATTAAATTAACTTTATTAATTTTGCAGTGTATGTACTAATGCTATGATAAATTTCAAGTTTTTTTTATTTTAAAATATTTATTATGAACGTGATTTTTTTAAATTTTTTTTTAATAGTAATTGCAGTATCTGTTCTTCCAGAATACTTTTGAGGGTTTGTATTCTTGATTTTTAAGAATTGCCTTTCAGTAGACATTTAAGAGTGATTTTTCAAACTTACTTGATCAAATAAAATTCGATTACTATTTAAATTATACTTTTTCTTATTAAAAAATTTTAAAATAGATTTAAAATGTGGCTATTTGTTTTTGACATAGATTATACAGAGCTGGCATGCATCAGTTCTTAATAACAATTAGTATATATGTAACTTAACATTGTTACAAAAGTACTTTTTATGTTACAATCAGTTTTATTACGATTTTACTTGTTTTGTTTTTTTAATAAGCAAAAATTAATTAAATAGTCAACTCTATGACCAGTCCATCCCCATGTCATTGGGCTAGGGTTAATAAAAACTTTAAAAAATATATTATGAGAAAAAGTATATTATTAAATAAGCTAATGCACCGTTCAAAATGAAGATTAACGCTTATATTTTGAGTGCTCGCCTATCCCCTGAGCCACCATGATACGAATTCTGCAATCGGATCGCACCGACCACAGTGCTGACATAAAATATTCTCAGTTGCAGATGGATTAATGTTGTGATGTAAAGTAATGTAGTTGTAAAAGGGGTTAGAACAGTCCCCATACCGTTTGGCTAACCGTGGAAGGTTTAGTTCTCCGCAAATGCGGGTTAGTTCTATCAAAAAGTTCTCCCCAAATGCAAATTTCTCTCAATATTTGATCTAGGAGCTCTCTTGTTTTCTAGTAGGGTTCAAAATTGCAGGGCTACGGAGTTGAACACTGGTAGTCTTCAACTCAATATTGAGTCTGTTATTCAACGGTTATAAATTATAAAATAAAAACTTTTATATTTCAATATAATAATATAAAATATATTCAAAATTACGTTTCGTATATTTTATTAAAAAAATTTATAAAAAATGTTTCCACTATCCCCCTTTTTCTATCTTAGCGTAGCGTTGGGGGGGGATTAGATAAACCTCAAATTTTCTTTAAAGTTATTACTTTTATTAAAACTCCAAACCTCCCAATTGCTATTTTTTTAAATTTAAAAGTTTAAATGCTTAAAAAAAATCAAAAACTTTCGAAAGTTTATGCATATTTAATGAAATAATTTTATGATTAGCACTTTCATGTAAAGGCTTTCTTAAAAACCAGTTAAAGATTTTTTTTGAAGTTGTTACATCTCGAACTCTATGAAGAGAAAAAAAAATCAAACAATTTTTCATTGAAACAAAATTTAAGCATGATTTTTTTTTTATTCAAATGGTATTTAGGGGTTATTTTAGTTTAGATTAAGCGAAATATAATTTTAGTTTAAGTCAAAAGTCTCTTAGTATAATTTTAATTTGCTGGATATCAGTTTTACTTTCATTTTACAACTTTACTCGCCAACCTCCATGGTTAATTTTCAATAATTTGTTTTTTAAAATTCTTAAAAGTCTATATTTAAAAAACAAATTATTTAACGACATGTAACATCTAATGTCCCTCGTTCAATTTTTTAAATTTTTTTAAAAATTATTTTTATATTGTTGTTGCGATTGCTTTTGAAATCAAGTCTAAGCTCATAAAATGAAAGTTTCGACTGAGAGAAAGTTTTTCGTCAATAACGTGTAAATAGTTATTAAATTCCTTAAAAGCACTCTTAAAATTTCAATAACTTTCAAACAAATTAGAATGTAAAAAAAAATCGCTTTAAATTGATAAATGAACTTAAAGATTTTCAGCACGCAAATTTCAACTCTGTACTTGTGAGCGATTCTGCAAATTCAAATTAAACAGTTGATAATTCTTGAATTAATAACCGAATTATTTTTTATTGCATCAATTATTTTTTATTGCACCGAATTATTCTACTTGAAAATTTTCTAAAAGCACTTAATCAAGTTGAAGCATTTTTAAAAAAGAACTTGAATAACCAAAACTGATCCTCTCAGAACATCAAATTTAAACTCTGTAGCTCTAACGTTGCATTCTCGCGATCTGCAAAGGAAGTGCATGGCATTTTTTGGTGCAAGTTTAGCCGTTTATAAATCTCTGACTAATTATACAATGTTATACAAATACTAACTAACACCAATTAATAACCACCCTATACAATTTTAACTAGCACTTTGGGATCTCACAATTTTTTAATAAAGAAATAATTTTATTCCATAGTAGCTAACAACGTCAGCTTGTTTTAAGCTCAAAGATTATATTCTGATTCGTTTCAATCATAAATGTTTACGCAAATTTTGAGCGATTTTGATTATTTCTTTAAATTGGGCAGATAAATAAAAGTATAACTAATGAGTTTCAACAAAAAATCGAACTAATGTAATATTGAAAATAAAAATCTTACTTTTAATGCCTGGAATAAGACAATCGAAATTATATTCCATCAGTTTTTCCTGGACGAAAACAGTTCTAAAATTAACGTAACGTGAAAGCAGCGAGCAGTGAACTGATAGTAAATACTTAAACTTTCGTGTATCTTTCACCTGTAGCATTGTCGTTGGAAAATATAGTTCCGCAGACTCTAAGTTCGTCACTGAAAGCTTATTATTTTTTTAAAGATGAATAATAAGGTTATAAAAAGGAATTTTTCAGTTACTCATATTTAAAACAAATCGTTAGCAGAAGTTAATTTCCATTTTGTTTGATTTTGAATATTGAAATGTACGCAATACGTATTACTGAAAAAATGTAATATTCAAAAAAATTCAACATTGAAAAATGTAATATTTTAAAATGTAATATTGAAAATAAAGCTTTTAAAGTCTGGAATAAGATGATCGAAATTGTATTCGATCCGTTTTTTCTGGACAATTAATTTCAAAATTAACGTAACGTGAAAGCAGTGAACTGATATTACATACTTATTTTAAACTCTCGTGTATTCATTTTTTCACCCACAGCCTTGTCGTTGCGAAATATAGTTCCGTAGATTTAAGAGATAGAAATTCTTCACCAAACGCCTTTTTTTTAATGAATAATAAGGGTACAAAAAGAAATCTTACAGTTCGGAATATTTAAAACAAATTGTTTGCAGAAGTTAATTTTTATTTTGTCTATTTTTGAAAACATGTGTTTTATATTCGATAAAGACAACATAACAATTTCGCAACATTGATACAAACATAATAATTTCAAAATAAGTGCGTCTATGTATTCAAATTTGAGTGATTCTTTTTTGTCCGTGTGGATCAATGTATTCTGAAAGAAAAATAACAATAAAAATAAAAAAGTAAAAGATAGATTTCCGAACGAAAGAGAAAAACAACTAGCTGCTTTTAGAGATTTCGTGGAGTTGAAATTGTAATATTTCTTTATTGGTTGCATGCAATATGTAATTATGTTTCTTCAACTCATAATTTAAAATATGCATGAAAAGTCCTCGCTTTATGAAATTTCAGATTGTATGAAATGCATTGTTAAACATAAAAATATATTTCTACACACTCAAAAAAGGTTAATTTTAAAGTGGAATATTAGTACTTAGTTTTAAACTTAGCTTAGTTCTGCATCGTCAATAAGACTTAGAATTAAACGAGTTTTCTTTCAGATTGAATCATTAGATAGTACAAACAAATTTAAAAAGATTAATTTTCATTATAATATTATTCAAATTGGTTACGCATAGCAGTTCCAGAAATTGAAAAAATATGACATGTCTAAATTTCGAACAGTGTATGATGAAGGGTTTACTATGTAAATAACAATGATTTTCCTTTTTCTTTTTCTAGAATGTTTCATGTAGATTGTTTAGCTCAGATCTGTTGCGAATGCAGTATTTTTATAGCCTATATGCTCATTCTTCTCACAACTACAGAGTCATTCAGGATTAATTCTGTAAGTTTTCACTGCCTTTTGTCAAATAATGCTGCTGTTAATGATATAGTAAGACATTTCTGAATTCCTATTATATTAAATAAACATTCTAAAATGCATTTTAGCAGTTTCGAAGGGTTTGGACTTGTTAACACGTGTGATAGCATCAAACAAAATACTGTAGCAATAACTGGGCCACCAGTCTTTCTTATAAAAAAGGTAGTCCCGCAGCGGACTTATTGTAAAGACACGGTTCCCAGTAGAACACCGAAGTCAAGCATCACTGGCTGCGGTCAGTGTGCGGGTGGGTGACCACTTTGATCAGCTTACGTAGGGACCGAGGGTGCGCGTTATCGGTTCTCGTTAAGCTCTTCTAGTGTAAAGTGCTCGACATCGCTCGCAGGTTGTTGGGTTACCAAAGCTGGGGAGCCGTCCCCTCTGCTGAGGATCAAAATTTCGATGACATGTCTTCGGAACATTTTCAGGGATGTTTCCCAGACCGTCGCCAATAGCCCATTGTGTAGCTCTAATGCGACGTAAATAAAGTACTTACCTACCAATCTATAAAAAAGGTAAGAAAAAAATATGGAACGTTTTGCGAACGAAAACAGTTTTATATTTCTAATGGTTTGTAATATTTTTGAAATAAGTGGTCACAGACTGGGCTCGCGGCCTCGGAAACAGTTAAAACTTATTTCTCATGTTTTGTTTCAGTTATATTCATCCCAGTTGAGGAGTGTATCGCATATTGCATGAAGCTGATTAAACAGCTCGCATTAGATCCTTTAAAGTGAATGTAAATCAAACTAAAAATGTATGCATCCAAATTAGAAAATACACAGTTGACACTAGAAGGTCAACTGTGGTGACCTTCTAGTGTCTATTGACTGAACGCAACTAGGTATGGTGCCAGTTATTGATGCCATGCACTACATAGAGCAAACGGTCATGAACAAATAGTATATAGGTAAATGTCTTAGGGACTTAGGGTAAAGAGGATCGAATCTGCCAGCTCCAAAACAAGCAAACACCATGACCTCCAATAAATTCTTTGCTGTTGTTGATGAAGTGCGCGGTGATAACAGCTGTGCTTTTCTGATTTTACATGCATCCATTTTCAGCACGACTTTACGTTCTCCTTAAATACTTTCATGAGAATTGATTTAATCAGTTATACTCTGTCTGCAGTGCACTTCTCTTATCTTTTTATATCCCTGAATGGTGGCGCTGACATTGCTACTGTATTTTTGACTCTATATATGCTTGTCTCTTTTCATTTGAGCAACTTTTATATTTCTATAGAGTAATTTGTTACCCAAAATTTCTCTCCATTTGTTACCAAAAATAATAATTAACATTCATTATTATTTTTTAACTGTTATCAATATATATTAAATTAAATATTTTAATTATTATTTTATAATAAATTTATTTAATATTAAATTTAATATCAAATTTTATTTAATATTAAATTTAATTTCAAATTTTATTTAATATTAAATTTAATATCAAATTGTGTTTAATTTTAAGTTTTATATCAAATTTTATTTAATATTAAATTTAATTACAAATTTTATTTAAGATTAAATTTATTTTAAACTAGTTGAATTGAAACAAAAAATGACCCAGCCCATTTTCATTTTCCATTAGTCAATGTGCCTGACCATCTCCATCTTCTTACACCTGTTTTTCGTGAGTGCCTCTCTATTTCTCCTTTTGGAAGTGATATGCATGTGCCAACTCCTCACCACTTATTTTCCAAAGATCATCGAAGCCTCAGTCAAAAACGTCATGCTTATTGGTTGGTGTAAGTATGAATTTGCACCAATCACCAGTATTTTGTTCAGTTTACAATATAACGTGCTACAGTATAGTTTATATTCTTCTTTTTCTTCAGCATTTCCAGTTGTAATAACAGGAGTAACTGCCATTGTATGCCACAATCAGTACACAACGAAAAAGAAGTAAGTATTCGAGTCGTACAAATATGTATGACATAAGTCTGTTACTGGACGGAATTCAATTTATTTTACTTTATTAACGAATTTGAAAAGCGGACCCAATTCTGAGTTTACGGCTACCCTTGTTCAACTCCGTAGCCCTGTAATTTTGAATCCAACCTAAAAGACAAAGGAACTCCTGGATCAAATAGAGGGAGAAATTTGCCGTCGTGGAGAACTTTTTGATGGAACTAAACCACATTTGCGTTACATGGTGAGGAAAATCATGAAAACCGGCCACGGTTAGCCTGACGACAAGGGATCTCTAACCCATGATCCGTCTATCACTGAGGATGTTTTATGGCACCACTGTGGTCGGTGTGTGGCTGATTGGGGAATTCGTATCGACCAGTCGTCACAGGGATTCGAACTCAATTCGCCTCATTGGTTTGCCTCAAACTTAAGGCTCTATCACCTGAGGCACCAAGGCTCTTTCAGAATTATTGGGTCACACTTTAAGGAGAGATAGGGGCCGTCACAAAAGGATTCAGATTTGTATACCAACCAATGGTCTGAAACGTCTTCTTTCTGCCCTATGTGTTGTTATTCACAAGTGGGCCGATTACCTGGCCACCACGTTCTCCTGATTTCTTTCTTTGGGGTACACTGAAAAGTGCTGTGTACGCAACACCTAATAATTTTGAAATGAATCTGGTTGCAAGAATCGTCTGTGCTGCTGCGAATATCCAACAAAATCCAGGTGTATTTGAGCGATTTCGCCAATCCATGGCTTCACATGCGTTATAATTAGCATTGCTAGAGATACGTGCGTTACACACGCACGTATCACTAGCAATGCTGGATACTTTGGACATCTTTTGTGACATTTTCACAAATTATATACCACAGCACATGTAACATCTTTAACCAATAAATTGTTTCTTGTTTCCTGAAACTGCCATACTACTTTCCATTGACGTTTGACATGGTTTTCTATGCCTTTGTGAGTCCTCTTGATGTCCTCTACCTTCCCATAGAGTTTGCCCCAATAATCCAGGGACATCCTGTATAAAAGGGGGATTTGTGAGCTGGTAAAATCCGCTTTGCTCGGATGAAAATGCACTCACAATGGTAATAAATGATCAGCGTACACGTATCTCAATTTATCAATATTTATGGCAAGTTTGTTGGAAACAATAGTTTTAATAATGGATACCGTTAATTTTTATACTTACGAAATGGGAATCACAATATAGTCTCTATCTTTTTAGCTGCTGGCTCAACACAGATGAGTCACCCTATTGGCCTACCCTGATACCCATGATGGTATTTTCTTGTCTTCAAATAGTTTTGATACTAATTATAACAGTGTTCCCATCCCATGTGTCATTGCCTGAAGAACTTTATAAGAGAGCCAAGTAAGTTGTTTTTCTTAGAAAATCAATATTGTAATGAGAAAAGACTAAACAATTTGACCATTCCGTGATTTAGTGTTTTTTTAGGATACTTTTTTACTTGTAAAAAGTAATAATACTATAGAAAGTATATTTGATTAAGTTTTAGTTCATATTGTATTTTTTTAAAATATGTTTTGTTTTAAGATATTCATGCGAGTTCGCTTTCCTTTCTCTTGTTTTTTGCCCCTTCCTTTTCTTATTACCAATAATTTTAATAATTTTTCACCAATAATTTAAATAATTTATCAACAGGAAAACTTAAAAAAGCACTCAAAATGTATTTTTCTACTTTTTATTGATGTTTTTAGGTACTCAACTATCACTTCCTGTTCAATTTATTCCTGCAGGGTTCACACGCATCAGGAAAAAATTAAAAAGTGGTAGTAATGTTAATATAATTTTCTTTAAATATTATTATATTTGTACTACTAGATAGACTTATGTTGCTACTAGAATATTTTATTTCCTCTAAATAAATATATTGATCTGAAGGAGGAGGATATGAAATTTTAATTCGAAAGTGGGAGCAAATATTAAGAAATTTTCAGGTTCTTTAGAACAAAATTGATACTAGTTTTTAATTTTTTCCAGGTACTTTCGTACACTGTCCTCTCTTTTCGTACTTCGATTGTACTCGCTTTCAAAATCATCAGAAAGTCCTAGGGAGCCCCTATCAAGTAATAAAAGGAACACAATCACAAAATTAAGAGGCTATTTGTATACAGGTGTAAGAAATTAAGAGCACCAAATAAGCATTGCTTTTTGAAGATACACCCCTTCCTACATCCATCTAAATTTAAAGGGTGATTGGTTGATCAGAAAGGGTTGGAGGTGCGATTTGAAACAAAGAGAACGCGCTGATTGGCAAGACATATGTTTTAAAACTAGACCAGTAAGAGAGAAATCGCGTATTTATTTTGTGATTTTTATTTATTTATTTTTAAATTGTATCTTGCAAATATTCTTCTTCGGGGTGCGTAGCCAAATTTTTCAACAAAAAATAAGCCCCTTTTAAGCACTTTTCAAGCACTCAAAAAATATTTTTAAGCACTTTGAAAAATATCATAATCAGACAGGGTTGGCAAGTTTTTGACAATTGATGACTTTATCAGGTTTGTAACGAAGACGATGGCGCGTCACAAAAGATGAAATTAACAGGAGAAATGAAATTTTCTATCGCTAATAGAGAAAAAAAATTGACACTGTTTAGTTGGTCCCCGTAATCAGCAAAAATTCGAGAGATTTTTCGATTCTATTACAGAGGGGGGGAAATGAAGTCTGAAGTCGAGAATCTCTTGCAAAATGCAGCAGGGTTCAAGGGCACCGGCAGAATAATATAAAAGGGGGTGCAACCCTCTAACAAACTACCCCCCCCCGCCAAAATTTTCTTTAAATATTCTGTTATTACATTTTGTTTTGTTATTACATATACTTTCATCTGTTAATTTTTTTCAAGATGCATTTCTTCATTGTTAACAAGATATTTAAAAAAAAGTACAAATTTCCTGTACTTGCAAATTTTGCCACGAGAAACTGTATTGATGGCGCTGGCATAGCTACTGACTTTGAAACACAAATAACTACAAACAGTAGTGTGCTGATGAAGTTTTACAGTTGTGAGAAGTCAGTTTGTGTTATACACCTTTGTTAAACTAAATAACTAATAGAAAATATAATATTATTTATACATTTTNAAAATGACCCAGCCCATTTTCATTTTCCATTAGTCAATGTGCCTGACCATCTCCATCTTCTTACACCTGTTTTTCGTGAGTGCCTCTCTATTTCTCCTTTTGGAAGTGATATGCATGTGCCAACTCCTCACCACTTATTTTCCAAAGATCATCGAAGCCTCAGTCAAAAACGTCATGCTTATTGGTTGGTGTAAGTATGAATTTGCACCAATCACCAGTATTTTGTTCAGTTTACAATATAACGTGCTACAGTATAGTTTATATTCTTCTTTTTCTTCAGCATTTCCAGTTGTAATAACAGGAGTAACTGCCATTGTATGCCACAATCAGTACACAACGAAAAAGAAGTAAGTATTCGAGTCGTACAAATATGTATGACATAAGTCTGTTACTGGACGGAATTCAATTTATTTTACTTTATTAACGAATTTGAAAAGCGGACCCAATTCTGAGTTTACGGCTACCCTTGTTCAACTCCGTAGCCCTGTAATTTTGAATCCAACCTAAAAGACAAAGGAACTCCTGGATCAAATAGAGGGAGAAATTTGCCGTCGTGGAGAACTTTTTGATGGAACTAAACCACATTTGCGTTACATGGTGAGGAAAATCATGAAAACCGGCCACGGTTAGCCTGACGACAAGGGATCTCTAACCCATGATCCGTCTATCACTGAGGATGTTTTATGGCACCACTGTGGTCGGTGTGTGGCTGATTGGGGAATTCGTATCGACCAGTCGTCACAGGGATTCGAACTCAATTCGCCTCATTGGTTTGCCTCAAACTTAAGGCTCTATCACCTGAGGCACCAAGGCTCTTTCAGAATTATTGGGTCACACTTTAAGGAGAGATAGGGGCCGTCACAAAAGGATTCAGATTTGTATACCAACCAATGGTCTGAAACGTCTTCTTTCTGCCCTATGTGTTGTTATTCACAAGTGGGCCGATTACCTGGCCACCACGTTCTCCTGATTTCTTTCTTTGGGGTACACTGAAAAGTGCTGTGTACGCAACACCTAATAATTTTGAAATGAATCTGGTTGCAAGAATCGTCTGTGCTGCTGCGAATATCCAACAAAATCCAGGTGTATTTGAGCGATTTCGCCAATCCATGGCTTCACATGCGTTATAATTAGCATTGCTAGAGATACGTGCGTTACACACGCACGTATCACTAGCAATGCTGGATACTTTGGACATCTTTTGTGACATTTTCACAAATTATATACCACAGCACATGTAACATCTTTAACCAATAAATTGTTTCTTGTTTCCTGAAACTGCCATACTACTTTCCATTGACGTTTGACATGGTTTTCTATGCCTTTGTGAGTCCTCTTGATGTCCTCTACCTTCCCATAGAGTTTGCCCCAATAATCCAGGGACATCCTGTATAAAAGGGGGATTTGTGAGCTGGTAAAATCCGCTTTGCTCGGATGAAAATGCACTCACAATGGTAATAAATGATCAGCGTACACGTATCTCAATTTATCAATATTTATGGCAAGTTTGTTGGAAACAATAGTTTTAATAATGGATACCGTTAATTTTTATACTTACGAAATGGGAATCACAATATAGTCTCTATCTTTTTAGCTGCTGGCTCAACACAGATGAGTCACCCTATTGGCCTACCCTGATACCCATGATGGTATTTTCTTGTCTTCAAATAGTTTTGATACTAATTATAACAGTGTTCCCATCACATGTATCATTGCCTGAAGAACTTTATAAGAGAGCCAAGTAAGTTGCTTTTCTTAGAATATTAATATTTATAATGAGAAAGGACAGAATAATTTGACCATTCCGTGATATTTTAGGATACTTTTTTTTACTTGTAAAAAGTGATAATACTATAGGAAGTATATCTGATTAAGTTTTAGTTCATATTGTATTTTTTTTAATATGTTTTGTTTTAAGATATTCATGCGAGTTCGTCTTCCTTTCTCTCGTTTCCCCCCCTTTTTTTTAATTAAATGGCGACTCGATTGATTGGGAATATATAGGCTTCCCGTTACGAGTTAGCGTGCGCAAAGTGAGAGTAAAGCGAGCCGGTAGAGTTTACTCCAGCGATTTAGGGGAAGAAGGGAAAGAAAATCAAAGCAAAAGAGAATCGGGAGAAAATGAATATATATTCCTTAATTTGGAGTACCGTAGAAAAGAAATAAATAAAAAAATCTAACTTATTTTAAGAGGTTTCTATCGTAGAGAACTAAAGAATCTGATTGGTACGCCAGTTTGGAATTCTCGCCAATAGAAATACGTTCATATTTTGTTCGCTTAATTTTCCCAATTAAAGGTGAACTCTTCCAATGGGTTTTACCAACTTGTCGTGGATAAATAATACCTAAAATGAAATAAACAAATGAAATTAATGAAAAATATGAATTTAATCAAACAGAAGTGAAGTAATACAGATTTAAAACTATTTTTTTGTTTATTTAATTCATCTTAAGCCCTTTTGTCTTGTCATCTTGGATTTTTGGTTAAGAATTTAAATTTTCGATTTTAATGTTTTTTGTTTGTATTTAACAAACTTTTAATGTTAGACAGACAATACGTGTATAAGTAAGGAGGAAATTAAAGGCTCTGCTCCATTAGACAGGAATAAGCACTGTTAGCTCTTTCTAACAGATTTTTTTCTTGAGAACTTTAAAAAATAAAATTATGCAATTAAATATTTTGGATAGATAATTTAAAGCTGTAATTTTTTCCTTCATCAGGTTCCTTAGAATTCATATTTTTTTTCTGTTTATACTGACGGGAAAAAAAAGACAATTTGTATCATAATGAAAAAAAAATCGTTAAATATAAATTACTAAAAAAAAGAAGAAAAAAAAAGAAGAAAAAAAAACATTTTTCGAAGTTCTAGAAACAGAAAAATATATAACACTGCGACCAAATTATTACAATAATTACGTTTTTTTACAACCATTCAAAGATATATTAGAAACAAGACTTAATTACTTTTTAAACATGCTTTATTAAAAATTTTCTTTTACATTGAATAAGTTGTTGGGATAGTATTGAATAAGGTTACTTGGGGACCTAGTAAAACCTACTACCTTGATTCAATATGCGCGATTCAAAGTGAAGCATGGCATTGATTTAATATTTTTTTTTTCCTTTTTGTTTTTTACAGTTCTTATTTTACTATGATCCTACATTAAAATGTTAGAAAATCTAGTATTAAACTACAAAACCGTTTTTAAATTTTCAATTGGGTCCAATTTGTTTGAAATATGCTTTGAGGCGTACATAAACTAGAAATGAGAAGTTAAAATGTAAGTCGATAGAAAATAGGCTTAGTCTAAAAAATTATAAGTCAGTACCGTCCTTATGCATGGGCGCACTTGGGCAGTTCCCGAGGGTCCCATGCACGCTCAAGGGGCCTTTAAGATTATTACTTTTTATAAATTTGTTGCATTTTGTTTTTCATTCTACAAATAGTAATTGATTATCATGCTAACACCAATAATTTAAATAATTTATCACCAGGAAAACTTAAAAAAGCACCCAAAATCTATTTTTCTACGTTTCATTGATGCTTTTAGGTGCTCAACTATCACTTCCTGTTCAATTTATTCCTGTAGGGTTCATACGCATCAGGAAAAAATTAAAAAGTGGTAGTAATGCTAATATGATTTTTTTAAAAATATTATGTTTATAGCCACCAGAATACATTATTTCCTCTAAGTAAATATATTGCAGATCTGAAGGAGGTGGATATGAAATTTTAATTCGAAAGTGTGAGCAAATATTAAGAAACTTTCAGGTTCTTTAGAACAAAATTGATACGAGTTTTTGATTTTTCCAGGTGCTTTCGTACCCTGTCCTGTCTTTTCTTACTTCGATTGTACTCGCTTTCAAAAACATCAGAAAGTTCTTCTTAGGGTTCCCCTTTCAAGTAATAAAAGGAACACAATCATAAATTCTACTAGCTTAAGAGGCTATTTACATGCAAGTGTAAGAAATTAAGAAGTGCACCAAATAAACATTGCTTTTTGCCATTTTGCCGATACACCCTTTCCTCCGGACACCACCCATCTAAATTCAAAGGATGAATGTTTCATCAGAAAGGGTTGGGGGTGCGATTTGAAAGAAAGGGAACGCGCTGATTGGCGAGATATATAGGATACCTGTATGTTGTAAAACTAGACCAGTAACGAAAGAAAAATCGTATATTTATTTTGTGACTTTTATTTATTTATTTTTAAATTGTATCGTGCAAATATTCTTCTTCAGAGTGCGTAGCCAAACTTTTCAACAAAAAATAAGCACCTTTTAAGCACATTTCAAGCACTCAAAAAATACTTTTAAGCACTTTGAAAAATATCATAATTAGACAGGGATGGCAAGTTCTTGACAATTGATGGTTTTATCCGGTTTTATTTACAGTGACGAAGACGATGGCGCGTCACAAACGATGAAATTAACAAGAGAAATGAAACTTTCTATCGCTAATAGAGAAAAAAAAATTGACAATGTTTAGTTGGTCCCCGCGTAAACAGCAAAAATTCGATAGATTTTTCGATTCTATTACAGAGGGCGAAAAATGAAATCTGAAATTGAAAATCCCTTGCAAAATGCAGCAGGGTTGCACATGAGAGTCAAAAATCCTTACCACTGAATCCTGCTTAGTATACGCAAGTGCGGACCAGCAAGTATTTCATCAAACATGCAAAACAAATGGTGTTTTCATACACTAACCGCCGAAGTAGATTGAGGTTAAATTAATTGTGAAAACGTTGGATAAGACAATGTCTTTTTGCATAATTTGTGGAGAAAATCAACATGGTAAAGAAAAATATCACATTTCAGGAAAGGGAAAAATCAGCACTTTTTAAAAACACCCATGGAAAAAAGCACCTTTAAGGGCTTTTGAAAAACGAAAATAAGCATCTTTAATCATTTTTGAAAACCGCTAAGCACCCTGTTCTTAAATTGTTAGCATTTAGAAATTTTAGGTTGAGAGAAAAGCGACATTTTCTGAGATCTTCTCAATTATTTTTATTTCCTTTAATTATTTGATGTAATTTAAAACACCATCACTCATACACAGTTTCAGTTATTCTTCTTGATTTCCAGTAGAAATTAAGAAAAGTTGGGAAAATAATATTTTACCATTCGATTGGATAATATAGGCTACAATGATGAAGTGTTCGAATGTTGTTGAAAGTAATGATTTTTTTTTTTTTTTTAAATTTAGTCATAAAACAAAATAATAAATCCCAGTACGTAAACTTGCAAAAGTTAAAAATATTTCTTTAAATGAATTATTGAAGAACATTTATTTAGTGCTGCCATCTACTTTCTTATTTTTGAAACATTTGTACTGCGGAAAAATGTTATTTTAAAACAGATTAATTCCTGGACATTTTAACCTGTAAAAGTTTTGATTACGATAATATCCACCGTAATATATTTTTATCTCTTCCAACTTAACTGTGGAATAGATGGAGATGGTGAGGGAAAATTCTAAATATGCTTTTAAACCTCCTTATTTAATTTTCACAAATATACTGATAATGGATATTTACTCTATTTGGCAGTACCTTTTGTTACTTGCAGAATACAAGGCCGTTATTCAATTACAGTTTAAGATATAATGCGGTATTTCAGATTCTCTATTAAATTTTTTGGGGACAAAATTATGCAAATACAATTTTGCAATCAATAATTTTTAATAGGTAACAGTAAACAGTCGCTTGTTTTTAGATTTTTGATAAGTATCTTTGTTTTTATGCAATTGACGTTAAAATAATTTTTTAGCTTCACCCAAATCGGCTTTCATCTGTTTAAACTGTAATAAAATTAGATTTTAAAAAATCTAAGAAAGGGGAAACGGGTTCTTTTAAATGGCTTACTCAAAACCACAAATCGCATCATTTTATTATATAATTCCCTCTACCGTAAGAAAGTTGTAACACCCCTCCTTGTTTTTTGCTTTAACCTTGATTTATATTAATTTGAAAGAATTAATTTTTAATTCGATTTTTATTTCAGGATTTAATTTAATTGAAACTTGTAACTTTAAATGAAACCAAATTTATATTTTAATTCAGTTTATGAAAGCTCGTAAGGAATCTTATAAAGATATCTTATTTTTGTTTTTCTTTTTTGGGTCAAAACTTTCGACTTCCGAAACTCATTGAAGAAAGAATTTTGCAATCCCCCCCCCCCGTATTTTAACCTGGATTACAAATTTAAAGTATTTCCAAGTGTAATTTTTTCTAAATTTTTTAGCTACTTTTTTAGCATTTTAAAAACAAAAGTGAAAAGAAACGATTTCAGTAATACAGTCGAACCTCGCTAATTCGAACCTCGATTTCACGAATATTTCGATATCTCGAAGAAAAAAAAATTCCCTTCAATGTTAAAAGAAACTTGGTTTCTCGAATTTTTTTTTTCTAATCCCTCGATAACTTGAATTTTTCCCCATAAGTAGTGTAGATTTTTTTCCTGAAAATAAAAAAATATTCCGAAAAAAAATTTGAGATTAGAAAATCAATTCTCATAATCATAACCAATTCTCAAACAAGCACTTTCTGCAGTGGACACTGTAAGGTGATTTACTAAGAGGCTGCCGAATATGTCAGATGAACCATTTAAAGCTATAGTCCACTTTCAAAGTGTTATAGATAAACTTTCTTACACATCTCTAAAGCAAACAACAATTGAATCTTTTCAAGTGTACAAATTGCTGTTAGAATAAATATGGAATAGTAAATAAGGTAGCTATGTGAAGAGCATTTTTCTTCTACCATCGATTACATGCGATTTTCGATAATTCGATTTTTCGGTATCTCGAATTTTTTCTCCTCTCCCTTCAAGTTCGGGATATCGAGGTTTGACTGTTTTATGTAAGCATTACTCATACCTTCTTCCCCTCGTAAGCAGAAAACATTAAGTTCCCCTTCTTATATGCACAATAGTGGAAAGTACTCTCTTCATTTGGGTATGGTAGGCTGGCTTCTTTTACTTCAAACAGTGGATCTAACCTTTGCAAGGTGCATTTATCATGACGACAATCGTTTTAGCTGCGCACAATAGTAAACGAAAGTATTTGGACGTCGCCATATAAGAAACTCAACAACAAAAAAATGTAAATTAAAATTAATTTAATTTATGTTTTTTTCTCAGCACTAACATTCCATTAAGTACGCTAGTATCCATTGTCGTTAAATAAACAATCCCAAGAAACTGAAGCGATAAGATATTACTTGAATAAAAACTTCATGCGCTTCACAAATATGCAATTTAAAAATAAAAGTCGACATGTTTCAAGCGCTCGAAAACAGGCACCGATTTTCAAAACTTGCCGCACTTCTCATTCACGTCTGGCAAGTCTTGAAAATGAGCGCCTGTTTTTGAGCACTTGAAACATGTCGACTGTCATTTTCAAATTGTACATTTGCGAAGCGCATGAAGTTTTTATTCAAGTAATATCTGTTGTTGTTTTTAAATAAATTAATATTTGAAAGAAATATTTATTTACGGGTTTTTTTTAATTCTGAAGTATTGCGCAGTTTATCTTAAGAGGAGGACACCATAGATAATCCTGATAATTATTTAATAATTATTCCTTTTCTCAGTTTTGCATACAGCTAGAGTCCATTGCGAATTTAAATAAAACTGAATAATCTCTGAAGATAATAAATATAAAAATATTTGAAGAAAACTGTGACGATTTAGATCAGGGGTTTCCAACTAACACGAGGCCGGGAACCACAATTAAAAACACAAATCAAATGGCGGGCCGCAACTTTATCAAAATTTTGTGTACAACTCTTTCATGTTTGAAGGAACATTAAATATTACTGTCAGATTTTTATAAAGTTGTACAAAACAAAAGTATGGAATTACGAATTAAAATAAGAAGTAGATTTTTAAAAATATTTAATTGCATATTAAAAAATTCAGGCTACAATAACTTTAATGTGCACCTATGTATTAAACAATTAATGTGCAACAGATATCTAATTGTTAGGATATAAAACTTTAAAAAGGTTGGTATTAAAACTTACATAGTAGCACACAAAATGCTCAATGAGAAAATTGAGGATTGTCTGCTGCAGCCACCAGAGAATAAAAATTTACATTTTAAATTTAAAAATTACGAATGTGTTTGTTAATATTTTCGTCCAAAATGAGTGGTTTCAAAAAGTTAAAATAGGAGAATTTCTTCGAGAAAATTTCTGATACACACATGCTAAAACATACACGATTACTTTTGTATTTGAATAAATATTTTCTTGGATACAAAACCTGAGAAATAAATGTTTTTGCACCGTTGGTATGTTAAATTTCACAGAAACGAAGAAATTAGGTTTTTATTAACGAGAAAAGTATTTTAAACCCATATAGATTTTTTACGATAATTGCCCGCAAAAAAATGACAACTAATATATTTTAGTTCGCGGGCCACAAAAAAAAGGCTTCGCGGGCCGAATGCGGCCCCCAGGCCACCAGTTGGAAACCACTGATTTAGATTATAGTTTTAATTATAGTTGCTTGTTTTATTTAGTGCAGTTAAATAATTGTCTGTTTTACGCAGGTGCTACAAGACAACACGCTGGGCCTCAGCTATTATTACTATTATGCTGTGTTTATCGTGGTCATTTGGAGTCAGAGCTTATCATAGGGGTGAGGAAACATATTACGCAGCCTTCACTGTAGCCAGTATCTTCCTCGGAGTTTGCATAATCATTCTCAGGATATCAACTGACGAAGAGGTTTGATCAAATTTTATAACATTTTATGAGAAGCAATTGAACATTGTCTTGCATCGGGTCACCATCCTATGGGTCCCGACTCGAATCTAGGCAACACCTAGAAGAGAGAAGGCTTCCGCACGGATCAATTTAGTATTCCGACGAAAGGAACATAAACAGCGCAGTTAGGAGTATTAAGAAAGCTGTCAAAGCATCTGTGCAACTAAACTGCGCAATGGAGGGAAATATGAGAAAGCTGTCACAACATTCGGACTACTAAAGGATCCGATTTCTCATTTATGGTAACCCGCGAAAAGGCTTTTTCTCTTCTAGGAGGTGTTGATCTAGATCAGGGGTCGCCAAACTTTTTTGATCATCGACTCCTACATAATTTTTCGAAATCTTCATCGACCCCCATAAAAGTAATTTTTTGTTAATTAAAATAAAACTCTATTAGATACCGCGTTTGTACATTTATTTTGCGATTTTAAACATTTATTAAAGAAATAGTACATTGTGTAACAATCAATAGTTTTATGAAAAATACATTAATGTTGAAATTTAAATACCTTAATATTTATTAAATAAAAAGTAATTTTGAATAAGTAGAAATAATAAGTAAAGTAACTAAAGATTTATTGCTTATTAATCAATGAGATGGGNTTTTTTTTTTTTTTTTTTTTTTTTTTTTTGCAAGGTAATGGGTGCGCTATATTGAGTTCAAAATTGGTCAATTTAAATTTTCGTCAAAATTGGTCAATTTTGTAATTTTTGTAAAAAAATGTGTGCTATAGTTTTGCTGCGGGCTGTACTAATCCATATTATTAATGCTTACCTTTTTTTTTTACATGCATTGATAATTAAAATTGATATCTATACTAAACGAATGGTTTTATCAAAACAATCACTGATTATCCAAAACGATGAAAGTTTTAATAATGACACTGCAAATATTCAACGCTGTTCACAATTTGCAAAGATAGCTGAAACTGAGTATGATATTTGCGTTTGTAACGTCAATGCTCGTCTCGTGTAACATTTGGACAAGCGTACACATGCGTTTGGCTTATAAACTGTGCTTAGTTCGTGCCACTGCACGCTGGTACGTAAATACTTNTATGAGAAAGCTGTCACAACATTCGGACTACTAAAGGATCCGATTTCTCATTTATGGTAACCCACGCAAAGGCTTTTTCTCTTCTAGGAGGTGTTGATCTAGATCTAGATTTAGAACTGGGTAGCCACGGTTTCTCACAAAAAACATTTTTTCTTAGAAAAAAGAAAACTTCATGTTTAATTTTAATGTGTGCGTAGGAGATGTTGCACGGCCCTCCGTACTTCAATTTTTTTTAAAGCTATTACTTAAAAATTGTGAATTTATTTTATTAGTATAATTTTATTGACTTTTTTCGTATTATCATTCACGATGTTTGGTGAACAATCCTTTTATTTAACACGTAAAAGATGATAGGTGAAAAGAATTTGATTTTTAAAAATCGGGAACTAGAATTTCTTACGAATTACTTTATGGCAGGGTGCTAAATTTTCACTCGTCTGCTCACCATTGGCGATCAACCTATCTAAGGCTTCATATTTTAAAATGTCAAATTTTAAATTAAACTATGTTCAGATTATCGTGTCTTATTGCAAAACAAAAATGCTGAATTACACATATTTAATAAAAAAAAAAATATTTCTTTTTTAAATATTAAGACGCATTATTTTGGCTTTATTATTGCAATAAACTTGTTTCGGATATTAAGCTTCTACTTTCTTCTACGTTTTCGGTCACCTAAGAGTTGAAAATGCTGGCAGCAAACATTTTAATCTGGCTAGTATCTTTAGAACTGTAATTTCACGCACTGCTCTAGAACTCAACTGCTCCCCCTATGGTCAATAGAGAAAAATCTACGAATTTCTTTAAATACGTTTTAATTGTCAAGCAACGGAAAATAATTTGATTAAGTTTCCCTTAAATACTATTATGTACAATTATAATTTTTCTTCAATTCATTATTAAATGGCATTACGCATTCATCTAATGAGAAACCAAAAAAAAAAATTATTAACAATTTTGTCATCTTTGACTTTCTTGAGCTTATCGCTTGTTTATATATACTAAACTATAAATCAAAAATACAAAGATTACTTGGATTTCATGTAAAATAAACATTTAAATAAAATTTAAAACAAAATTCTCTTTGAATACCGAAGCAGGTCCGATAGCTGATTTCATCCCTAGTCGTGAAATGTAATTACAGTTCTTAACTACATTACAAAGTACATTACACACTACAAAGTTATTATACTACATTACAAAGTTATAGATGTTATTAAATAAAGAAATTTTGAGTGTGTTTATACACACCGGATTGCGGGCATACCGTAAGCTTTAAAATTGCGACATTCAACATGAAACTAAATGAGTACAATTGTAAACAAAATAAATTTTCTAATTATCGTTGATTTTTTTAATTATATTTTTAGTAACGAGACTTTTCAAAAGTGGAATTTTCTCATTGGCTTCACCGCAGCCATTGTTTTAAAATAAACCATAGAGGATTCAGTTTCGTCAAATATTTTCAAAGATAACATCAGTGATGTTTGCTAGCTTATAGCTCTGATTAAAAAAAATTTTATATTGCGCGTTCTGTAATACTGAATTATATTTTATTCGTTATGTCACGTTATCTGAATTATCAACGTGATCGTGGTTAGAACCCCTGAATTGATCATAGTATTGGAGTCTTAATCGTGGTAGCATAAGCGGACTACGTTATTAAATTATTTTTCTAAGGCTATCTAAAACCACGTGTTTGTTTTGTATATTTTTTTTTCTTTCTAAACGTATTATTATAAAACTAAATAATTTAAAATCAACGGTAAATGAAATAAAAAAAATTGTACTGAAAAGAAAAATTCAAGGGGATAATTTAAGGACAATATTAATGGAATTAATTCGTTGACGATAACCATAAAAAAAACTAATATTATTATAGATGCCAACAATAATTATTCTTGGTTTGGCACGACTGGCATTGGTAATTGGTTTTGCAGTTTTAATTGGTACCAAATATACTCTTATATAGATACAAAGTATTTTATGAGTAAATTGATTACAGCTGCACTAATAATGTACATTTTTATGATAGATTTATTAAGGTCCGAAGATCTATATAAATAGAAGAAAAAGTAGCTTGGTTGTGATAAATTTTAAGTATCATAATATATTTTAATTATCAGTATTTATAATTTTAAGTATCATTATTACCTTGAGTAACAGCATTATGGTATATGATACTAAATACAGTTAATTTTTATTTGGATGGAATAAACTATTAAATACGCGTTTTGCTTGATTTAATTACGTAAAGCCACCGAGAACGGCAACAAATAATAATAAATAGATAAAGAAAAAATTGGAATTTGTGCCGATTTTGAAGTGTTTTTCAGTGCTCGTTAATTGATGCCTAATATTTTTTCACCCCGTACGAAGAACGGGCATTTAGCTAGTAAAAAATAAAAGATTATTGTTCAAAATCTTTTGTTCATTTACGTTTAGCTCAATTGAAATGCTGTTAAAAAAAAATCTGGTATTAATTTGAGATCGTAATTTTTGTTTTATTAGAGTGTTAACTTTAAAAATATTGGTGAATCAAAGTTGTTTCTTTATGTCGATATTAATATATGCCGTTGTTTTCAGATGCGGGAAAAAATGACACTTTATGTTTTATGCTGGCTAAAACCTGTCAATAAAGTGAATGCATCAAATGCTAACCTGTTTTTGACCAAAAAACCTTTTTCTGAGGCACAAGAAGACTTGAAAAATGGAATGCTACCGAGTGCAGCTGACGAAACTTGAAGAATGGCGTGAATTTGTTATCAATATTTCTAATATAAGGATTTTTTCTAGAAATATCTTCCATTGGAAAGTGGAGAATATATTTTAGAGTAGCAGCAGATGAAATAACATTACGACTGAAGAATTCATGAAAAGAATGCCTTATTATTCTTACATCGAAGCTATCGAATTATTTTTAAACCAAATTTAATTAGCTCAGAAGATTTTTTTAAAATTTATATGAGGGTGCAGAGCCTAGTTTTTAACAAAAAATCCTTTTTTTCTTTTTTGAAATTTTTTAATGAAAAAAGTTATGCTATCAATTTTTATGCAGTTTTCGTCGAAATTCTAGCTCATGACAGGTTTGCTTTCTCTTCTCTATACTAGATAGCCTGAGATCGATTTCGATAGAAGCAGAATATCGCTATCGGATCATCAAAATAATAATAATAATAATAAATAAAATAATAATGAATAGAATAATAATAATAAATAAATAAATAAATAAAATAATAAATAGAATAATAATAATAATAAACGTTCAAAATAATCTGCTCTAAATATCCTCCGGAAACCTAATTTGGCNATAAAAAAATAAATAAATAAATAAATAAATAAATAAAAAATAAATAGATAAATAAATAAATAAATAAAATAATAAATAAATAAAGGAATGAATAAATAACATTTTAGGTTGCACTGCATTATTCGTATTGCAATTTTTTTTTTGTTATTGTCAATCTTCCTTTAACTATGCACCCTTTTAAAACAAAACTTGAATAACGTAAATAGACGTAAAAACGATGTTGCCATCAGATAAAAAGAAAAAATTTATTATCTATATATTTATAAGTATTTATTTTAAAGCAGTTTTATTTATGTGAATTGAACAACTCTTGGAATTAACATTTGGAAAAGAAGTAGTGTTAATTATTTATCAGCAAAAATGTGCTTTACCCTTTTAATTTAAAACTGCACCTAAAAAAGATGATCTGCATTCCAACTGGTTAAATAACACATATTTAAAATTCATGATTATTTCAAAGTAAAATTTATAGTTTTTGTTTAGAAACTGAGAGAAATGTTAAGAGATTTGATTTATTCATATTTGTTATGATGTAATATGTATATGTAAAAAAGTCACTTTACACATTTTCAAAATAAAGAGAGAATTTTCACTTAATTAATTTATTTTCTGTAAAAAAACATTTGTCTATGTACTTTAAAAAGATAATTGTAGTCTTACCGTTTTGTGCATTCTTATATATGAATACTTCTTATATATGATAATGTGCATTCTTATATATTGAAAAAAAACAAAAAGATCACACCTATGATCATTTATAAACAAAGAAGAACCAAGTATCTTCAGCATTCATCAGAATAAAATTAATATAAGTTATAAGGGAATTCATCATTAAATTATTTACTTAAACCTTTTCCTGATTATATTATTTGTTCGCAAAAATATTTGGATTCGTTAAAAAGCTCAAGAGATATGACGAAATACTCAAAAACTGAAACTAAAAATAAGAAACTCAAATTTTCAACTGCTCTCCTATCTAAATTATAGGGGACCATATTTTTTATAGTGCGGCTACTTCCTATAGTTTCATAGTCAAAAATTCAAATCTGTCGAAAAAACTGTATAATTATTCATATAAAGTACGTTTTTGTTTCCTATTTCATAATTTAATTTATGGTTTGTACTAATTAGTTAGAATATTTGATGTTCTTTTCTTTAAACAATTAAGATTTGTTTTTAGTTTTTGAAAATCTAATCATTGGAACAAAAGTTATTCAGTTTAATTTATTTATTATTTATTTATTTGACTGTACTATTCTTAACAGATTAACAACTATTCTTAGTATAATGTCGTGCATTAATGAGCACTTCTTGGCACTGATATAGTACCGCCTTTGTTTATAGTACCGCTTTTAATCTCGTTGCTCATTACACTGTTTCATTGTTATTTTCTTGCCAGCACAAAGAGAAATCAATTTCTTTTGGATTAATATGTTATCATCAACATTACTGTATACAATCGGTGTCTTTTTAATGTAACAAACTGAATATCACATGATACAATTGAGCCTACAATAATCAAAAAATATTTCTTTACGAATAGTATATAATCATGGAATGCAGATTTGATTTTATACAGTAATCAATCAGTGTGTGCAATCAGTTTAAGAAATCGAAGATGCTTACAATTTTTATTTTAGCTATGAATACTCAACCCGAGACTCCATTGCTGATCTACTTCCTCACGCACCTCTGAAGCTCAAAAAAGGCTAAGGATCAAAAATAAATCTAAATAATTACTTCGTAACTAAGTTTTTATATCTAGAAAAATACGAAATTATTCTAAATGAATACGTAATGTATGAACTATTCGACACTGCTGAAGTTATAACTTAAGACAACCTAACAAAACTACTAATACCAACCTAACAAAACTACTAATACCAACCTAACATAACTACTAATACCAAACCAACCTAATAACTACAGCATTGCCAAAAGATGGAAAAATACGTGAAGTTAGGGTGCCACATAAGAGAAATATACACTCATTGCCATAAAAATTAGCTCACCTAGAAAGAGTTGCTAATGAAACGAAATTTTACGTGTGCAAAGTACAACGTTGATAGAAGTAAGTGATTAAAAAATTAAATACAATAAAATGGTGGTTTTTCTACCCTTTAGGGTCATGTCTAGGGCGAATGTAAGATGCAATACGGTCGGGCACTGAGGCCCAAGTCCCTTATGATGTTCTACGGCATCTCGTTCCACAGTTGTTGTAAAAACAATGGTAAATCGACTAAACTAGAAGGCTATCCAATTTCCCGTGCCAGATTCTAGATACGCTCGTTCGATGACAAATCTGGGGATCAAGCAGGGCAGAGATGGGTAATATTGTGCCGGAAATAGTCCTGTGGCATCATGCTGTCTGTGGCAGAGCATTACTTGTTGAAAAGGGGCTACTGGGAGCTCTGCCATGAGTGGCAACACATACGGCTGTAGGATGTCATAGCGCCGTAGATCAATGTTATGAAAAATCGAGGGTCGTATTATATATAAATAGATAGATAAATAAATAAATAGATGCATCCAGGTTTACAATGGGATTCGAACTCGCTATCTCTACGCTTCCATTTTAGAATGTTGGGACAGCCCGAACACGTAATTGTTGAGATACTGATTTAGTTTACCCTCGTCCATTCATTTGTACATTTACAAATGCAGACATTTCATTGTTTTGTATGTTCTAGAAGTAATTTATTGCTTACATGAGAAAATAACAATTAACCGATGAGTAAGAACGTTGACAATTGTTTACTAAAGAATATAGAGGTTAGCAAACTGAACTTGTTTGCATCATCTCTAACTATACTGTTAAAATTACCGACTTTTGGTTAAAATTAACAAACTTTATAATATTTACTACCAAACAGCATGGTAATAAAAACACCTCAGTGCATAATTTTACCACAAAATTCTAAAAAACCTCTAGAATATTTCTACCATTCTGTTTGGATGGTGACATTGTATTTTTACATGTTTCGGAAGATAAATCTGATTAAACAATAATTATCTGATTATTTAGGAAAATTAAATAGCAATGATTAAAATCTTATTTAACATTTCTCCCCTCCGTCCACAACCCTTTGATGGTCGAATTAACTTGAGAGGGAAAAAGACTCTACAACGAATTTGTTGCTAAAACTTATCCTGGCAAATGATAATAAAATAAAAAAGGGGGATAGGTTGACCTTTCTTACATATCAGAGAACATAAAATAAAAAATTAAATAAATAAAAATTCAAGGACCTTAAGGATCAAAAAATCGCATAAGTATTACAGCACATCACATATTTATTTCCTAAACCCTCAATGCTTTTAACGTAACATTGTTTCATCATTTCAAAATGAAAAAAAAAAGCCCATAAATTTGAAACGACTAGTTTTTTTTTCTTATTTTTTTTTCTGGCACCTTATTCCTCAGTTCCCGTTCGTCAACCTGTCCGTTTTCATATTTTATTCCTGCGTCACTACACGCTTCATGACACGGGCAGAACGGTTTGACATTGGGGCGCAATTTTATGGCCATGCCTTAATGCCTGTAATCTTGACACATAACTTTTCAACTTTGGCAGAACAAAGATTGGGATTACCGTGTATAAAGAAGTTAAAAGGTGGTAGTTTTAGCGGTCGTCACGTTTGCTTCTACATATATAGTGCAATAAACAATTTGAATCGTGGGATTATAGGTAATTTCAGTCATTTCCTTAAATCGCGTCTTTTAAAATATACAACGCATGCGCAATGACTCAGAGTAATTTGCGTTACATTAACCATAAAGAGGGAAATTTTTGTGGTTGTTGAAAGATGTGATATTATTCATTATTCTATTTAATTGAAGAGAAAATGTTTTCAGTTTTTTACAAAATAACGTTTGTGAAACGGTGAATTTTCAAGCTTAGGACCATCAAGGAGTTCGTTTTACGAAAAAGATGATTTTAACATGAAAAGTGAATTTAATAACAGAATCTGTTATGTAGAAAACATAGAGAGACAATATTGATATATTGAATATAAGAAAAAAGTTCACCCCATTTTTTAAATTTTTTTTAACAAAATTACTTTGGAAAATCAGAAAGATTTCACACATACTTTTAAATATTATTTTTGACATTCCGTTATTAGATGTTAACGTTTAAGTTTCAAAAGTTCAATTACTGGCAGTCATTCCGTTATTAGATTGTATCGTTTATGTTTCAAAAGTTCAATTACTGGCTGTCATTCCGTTATTAGATGTTAACGTTTAAGTTTCAAAAGTTCAATTACTGGCAGTGATTCCGTTATTAGATGTTAACGTTTAAGTTTCAAAAGTTCAATTACTGCCAGTCATTCCGTTATTAGGTGTTAACGTTCAAGTTTCAAAAGTTAAATTACTGGCAGTATCGCATTTTTTGTGTAGGAAAAATGAAAAAGTAATGATTAGAATGCTTAGTACACAAATTAAATTTAACATTACACTCTCGCAGAAATCGGTTCAACGTGAAGCTATAATCAATTAGCAAATTTCGATCAAAAACGGTGTAATTTGAACCACATTTCTGTTGAAGTTTAGTCTAGTATCGTATAATTAACTTTCAAAAAGATAAAATTTTCTCGATAAAATGTTTAAATTTGACACCGTATTTGCTTAAAGAAATTTGTACTATGCAGACAAACAACTTTTGAAGGAGGGAGGGGGTGGAATCAGGAGCATAGAATTCTTTTTTCAAATATCGTTCAATTGGGAAACTTATAATTCGGCTCTCATGGTGTCTTGATCGTATTAGGTTAGATTACTTAAGTCATAAAGTGAATTGTTTCTACTTGGGAGATACCTTGACAATAATCGCTAAGGCTGGAAGCAGACAAAATATACAATACGTGAGAAGTTTTGGTTTATCATTCCCAAAAATGATTAGGTAACAAATTAGGTACTTTTCTTTTCCTTTTTTTCTTCTTTTTTTTGCATAGGAAATCGGTTCAGAAATTTCTTTGAAATCCTTTTAGCACTTCCAGTGTTATTATTCAAATCACAAGACACGTCTAGAATGTTAAACATGTTTTTGTCAAGCGTTTTTATTCTGCCAAATCTCGAAAAATTTCTATGCACAAAATAGAGCCTGCGTAAAGGGGTGGGCCGAACGGAAATGGGGGATATAGGACTCATTTCTGAAGTTCTACAATGCCCCCTGCCAGTTATGTGTTCTTTTTTATTTAATTTCTTTTAAAAAGAAAATTATAATTTGTTTTTGGTGTAAAAAACTTGAAAACTTCATTTTTAAAAAAAAAATATATGTAGATAAGTTTAATGACCAAGAACCTAGCTTTGGTCTCGAATTCAACGGTTTCCATGCTTCTATTCCTAGAAAACAAACTTTTGGCGTATCTACCACTACGAATATTAAACATCAATTCACTGCTATATAAGACATGCTAACTTGATTCAATCATGAGTTACCTTTTGATAGATGAAGGTTTGCATTGTCGACAACTCCGCCCCACAAATTCATAAAATTACTTGAAATTTCAATGATTATTCAGGCAACACTTATGAACACAAAGTTTTTTACTCTAACAGACCCCACTCTATCATTCAATTGTAATTGATAACTAGCATAAAAAAATCGTGAAATTAACTGGGTATAATATTGTTTGATATCAAGTAAAATTAATTAACTTTAATACACTAATCATATATTTTATACTAATAATTATATTCCTCCATTACACATTAATTGCTTTTGCGCCAAAGCCCACTGATTGTGGTAACATCACTGGGAGGTCCTTGTGTGAGATAAAATATTGAGTAGTTATATATGACTAATTTGAAGGAGATACCGACAGCGACAAAATATTTAGTTATACTCCACGAAACATGACAAAATTTAAAAATCTCGTCATGTAGGTCATGATTATTTATTATTATCGGGGTTTCTCTTGGTGTTGTGTCTAGCCGTGCATGACGCTTCCCACAGATAATCAAATTCTGATGAATTGGAGGCGGTGGGTCGTTTGGGTTCACCAGTTCTCCAATGCCCCTGAAACCTTCTTTATGCCGGTTTATTATTAGTCAATTTCTTTGGGATAATATTTTAATACTGAGTTATAATAATTGTTTTTTCTATTTAAATCAATATTGATACAGGATGTTATTATTTGATTTTTCATCATGACGATTGATTCTAAGTACTAATTAAGCATGACATTTACTTTTTATTAAAAGCAGTACACAAAATTATTTAAATGCTTTTTTTTTTAAATTTATTTTTTCTTAACCTGATCTAGCTAAGCAATGGAGTTAAAATCTAGTAAATTACCATTTTTTAAAAAATTCTTTTTTGCTAAGTTTTGAACTTATAAAACTTAACCCCTTAGCCATTTTATTTGTTTTTCAAGAGCACTAATTTAGCATGACATTTACTTTTTATTTAAAGCAGTAAACAAAATAATTTAAATGCTTTTTAACCCACTTAACCTGATTTACCTAAGCAATAGAGATAAAATCTAGTATATTATTAGTATTATTATTTTAAATCTTTCCTCAAGTTTTTTTTATTTTTTTTTATTTTTAAAGTCTGACGTTAAGGCAGAGACAAGAAATATTTGAGTAAAGTTTAAAATAAGTAAAAAACGAATGTCTTATTTATCATTAAAAAGATTATGCAATGCAAATTTTGCAAATAAAGAAATAAAATAAAACAAATATATTTAAATGAATGATTAAGTAAGAAAGGAAAATAAATGAATAAGTAATCAATAAAGATATGGCTCATTAGGCGTCTTTACTGAAAAATTTAAATTATTATTTCTTGTTGTTGTCAAAATTGTAGAAGTTTGGTTTCAAAACAAGTATGAAAGATATTATTTATTTTATTTATTAATTTTATATATGAATGTATTTCTTGTATGAATTCTTTCAAAAATTATAATAATTCTTAACTTTTGCTCAATAAACTGATATATATTTAACGAAGTTCATATGATTCATAAGATTCATTCTAAGACCAAAGAGAAAACTTAATTACAATTAAACCAACTCATACTAAATTTAGAAATTTTTTTCCCCCAGTTTCTTCGTAGCTTCAAAACTTAATTTAATACTGTTAAACTTTTCAATGATTATAAGGCACTTCATTAATATTAACGTAAAGGTTTAATGGTTACATGAAAGAAAAGTAGATTTTAAAATTTTTAGTTTGAGGTCTCTAGTTGGAGTCGGTAATAGATAATAATAACTAGTTTAAAATCTCGTACTTTTAATCCGAAACAAAGATGCTTTTAGCACTCGTTAAGACTTTTTAAATGTTAAAAACGAGATTTTGGTCACATTTTTACAAATATCTGTTGTATATAAAAAAGTAAATAAAATAAAATAAAATAAATTATGTCGAATGAAAAAAAAAATGCTAGGAATAGAGTACAGTTTATAAAATATAGATGGCAGCACAATATCAAGAATTTGTGAAACATTATCTTGGGTGAGAGTCTTCAAATTTGTCGTAAATCATTTCGAACTGCTCTTATCTTTTTCTTGCTTCTATATAAATCGAGATTTAATAAGAGAACGACCGTGTTATCTAAAAATCGTGATAAGAATTAATAAGTAGCAAAATTATTGGCACCTTAAGGCAAAAAAAAAAAAAATAACATAGNAAAAAAAAAAAAAAAATAACATGGAGGAATCGAAATTAAATAACAGAGCAATGTTACATTTATAACGCCGGACAGACAAGGACGTCTGAAATTGCGATAATTCTTATTGCTGTTCTTAAACAGAAACTTAATCTGTAATGACTATTTATTTCAATTTCTGATTTCCAAAAAAAGGAATGATTAGTGGCATGCAAAAGCTGATGACTAATGTAAATTTAAAACCATTGAAATTGTAAGACGGATTTATGAGATAGGTTAGATTTTATTTCATGGGTAACGCAATTTATAAAGATTAATGTAAAGTATTAATTAATCATACTTCTCTTATAGACATTTACTCTCTATTTGCTTGGATGAAACTACTTTCAAAATTAAATTAATTTTATACTGGTTATCACTACAATAAGATATTATTATATCATTTAAAAAAATATATATATATGTAAATACACATCAAAAAGACTTGAAAGAATGTGTATTTGAAAGCTTAAGAAATATTTTAAGAGCTTAACTTGCATTAAAGCTAAATTTTTATTATTCTTAAAATTATTTATTGTCACTTGGGCTTTAATTCATTTATTGTTGTCAATTTATAAATTTTATTGAATAACAAATGGAATAAACGGCTGTTGCTGTTGTTTCTAACGATACTTGGACAAGCCCAAATCATTAGCCATTGACCTTTAGAAATTAACTCAAGAGCGTGCGCCTTTCGTTAGATTAGAGAGCACCGCGAGGGTGAAGTATATCTTTACTCAGAACCCCACGGATAAATAGCAGCGCAACTCAATTTAGACATATATCTGAAGGGGGAGGAGATTTTCTCCAAATTCCTGTACCCATTGTTCTGCTCAGCGACCAACTACAGTCGAGAATCGAACCCTGGTCCCTCTAAACTAGAATCTCTAACCACTGGGCTATTAAGGCCCATAAACGGCTGAAAAAGACTAAAATAAAAAACACACAATTACTAACGTAATGATTACAGTACAGCATGGATGCTTAGTAACGTCAAGCTTTTGGAATGACTTAGTTATTTTATAAACGGCGTCATAATGATATCCTTCGAAGATTTATAAGTACGCAGTTGACTTATTAATTGTGTAACTTAGTTGTATTTTTTGATTCACTTTATTCATTTAAATATGTTTTAAAAAACACGGAGACATATATAAGCTAATAAAGTATTGTGCTATGTCTGTGGCAGAATCGGTTTTAAGAAACTTGAACCAATTTGATTTGCACGTACTGATGAAGCCGCTTTTAGTTCTTTTCTTCCCTCCCCCTTTCTTTCTTTTCTTCGAAGAAATTAAAAACATAGTATTACTATTACAGAACCTAACTACTATAAACGAAAAAATATTATAATACATTGCAAACATTAGAAATGTAATATGAGATTATCATGCCAAGTGAATAATTTAAATCATTTCATTATTTACTTATTTATTTTAGTGAAAATATGCGGTAATTGTTGTTATCAAATACGTTTTTTAAATATAAAAATGCAATCGATATTTTTAACTGTAATGCATATGAATAACTGTGTACAGTGCATAAAATAAAAAATGGAATACTTTGAATGAATTATGATTTAATGTTAGAATTTTTAAGTTACTATTGATTTTTCTACAAATATTCGTAGATCTTAATGTAATATTTAATTAATTACAGATTATATTTAGTTTAAAAATCAGACGCCAAATTTTTTTATAATTACTATTGTCATTATTAAGATTTTTTTTCTTCTTTTTTTTGTTGATGATGATTTCAGATTTTCTACTCTTTAAACATTGTGCAGCCGCACTTTGGAAAATGTGGTTTCAAATACGTGTTTTCAGGTTTAACTATAAGAGGTCAGGTCAATACTAGTTTTTTCAGGGTAGCGAATAAAAGTTTCATCTTCTTCATATTAATTTTACTCTTTATTTTATTTTTATCATATCTCTGGTACTATTATATATAAACAAAAAATTAATAAAGTTAAAAATCGAAAACAAATTGCACTTAATTATAAAACTCGTTTATCTAAAGATAATTCTTCGAAGAAAAAAAAATTATTTTTTGTGCGTATATCTCTTATTCTTTATAATTTTATGAATGGTCGAAATGAATGAATTAAACTTTTGATTTGTAATGCATACACAAAAGGATTGAATGAATTCAATTCCTTTGTACACTTTACAAATCAAAACGAAATTTAATCAAAAACAATTAAAGGGTATATTTATTATTTTATTTTATTTATTTTTTAACTTGAGGTTTATTTAGAAAATAAAAATTATAACCATTTCGATAGAGTTTTTATTCTATTTTTTTAAAATATTTTTCTTTTGGCTAAGAAACTATATTATTATTAGGAAATATGATTTATTCAGACAGGAAAAAAAAGGAGATTTTATCTACACATTTAATAACGAGATAAACAATAATATTCAGAAAAAGATTCTTCCAATCTTAAAAGAAATTACCTAAATTTACTCGAATATTTTTAAACAAACCTTTCGACAACAATGGCGACTTCGGTTGCTATCATTTATCTAACCCTAATTATAGAGTTATCTATTATTTATTTTTTTATTTAACTTGTCAAATGCTTCATTTTTTATTTCACTATTCATTACTTTTTTCGATTAGTTTACTACCCATTTCAATTTCAGGACTTAGGGAGCTTAATGATCAACGACATTTTTAACTTGTTCAAAAGAGCCTTTCTGGCTATTAACACCGCACTATTATATATTATATGTTTTTTATGAATGTCACGTGCTTTTGTGCTCGTTTTTATACTTTTTATACATGTTATATCCCATATAATATGATGTTTTTGTGTATTGTCTAATACTCCAGTGCAGAATTGCGGTGGTTTAGGCGACAGAGGGTTCGCCTCCGAATAAGGTGATCCAGGCCTCTGAGGTAGATGGATCATGGGTTAGAACTCCTAGCCGTTGGGCCAACCATGGGGTTTTTCGTGGTTTCCCACTCCATGTAACGCAATTGTGGGTTAGTTCCATCAAGAAGTCCCAGAAAGGCAAATTTCTTCAAATACTTAATCTAGAAATTTTCTGGATTGGGTTCAGAATTACACATTATATATATATATATATATATATATATGTATATATATATA
>NC_092210.1:52992215-53169897 GCF_043381705.1 Parasteatoda tepidariorum | reverse complement strand
CTCCAAAAGTTACAGGGAAAAATTAATATATATATATATATGGCGTTTTTAAACTTTTACATTTTGCCGACCGGCCTGTGTAGAGGTCAGAGAATTGCCCTTACATCAGAAAGGTTCTGGGTTCGAATCCCGGGCAATTCCTTCTCTGTACTATCTGTCCTTACTGTGGGAGCAACGTTGGCCCGCCTAATATGGTGCCCATGAAAGAGAGGCCAATAAATCTGCCCTGTAAATGCCTGAATTGACGAAATGTTAACACAGGTGGGAATTGGGAAAAAAAAAAACTTTTACATTTTGACAAAAAATGGACTAAAAATATCATTTATAAAAAAGTCTAGTTTTATGAGCAAAACTAATTCCCCACACCCGAATTAAGCAAAATCATGCAACAAAAAATTTGTTCCAGTGTAATTGATAGTTTTTTAATATATATTTAAAAAAAATTTCAAATTGAATTGAAACACGAATTTTTTTTTATGAAATCACATAAATGATAAGATAATAAATAAAAAGTCTGTGGAATTTTTGCTCCTATTTTTAATTAATAATTTACTTACATCCAAGTGAAAGAATACAAATTACAAACCACTTCTCTTTACCAATTTACAACAATAATTCTGCCGCGATAACAAAATCTATGACTATTACGAATAATTCATTATCGAATCCGATTTCAATCCAAGCAGATATTATAAGCATAATGATGAGGTTTATAAATCAGAAACTAAATACTTAGATTAGTTACCTTTGAAATTGCTTTCAAATACTCAACATGTCCCATGCAATACGATATTTCTTTGCTAAGGAACTCGAATATGACGAATTTAATGTAATTCACAGTTCAACTTAGATTTCTGTTTCTAGAAATTGTATTCCATTCGTAGAATAATAATTTTTCCGTCATTACATCATCTTGCATTCACTTTGTAGCTATAAAATCTATTCCTAGTAAAAGGATTACAGTACTGTGTAAATTATGTAAATTTAGTAAATGAAAGAATTAAGCATTTCTGGTGCCAGATTTATATTTCACAAATAATTAGCGCCCCTGGACTGCACACAATCAGCTATGCTCCTGAAATTATACAAATAGAATAATATTCTCTAATATGCTGCCATTCCTGTTTTCTCTTATTCTTTATATTATTAATCGAAATTCAAACTATTATATTTTTAAGTTTTAAATTACCTAATATTCTATTCAATATAAAGCTCACTTTCAGTAAAAATAATCGCAACAATTTTTTGAAAAATGTGTATTATATAGATTTTATATTTTTAAAAATTATATCATACAATAATAATTTTAGGAAATCGTTTGCAAATTATTTTCAACTTGTTGAATGCAGATCTCCCACGTGATGACTTTTTTAATTATATTCACACGTAATTTTGAATAAAAAATATAATCTGATATTATCAAAATAATGTAATATGTAAATAATCTAATATTGTCATCAAAGAAAAAACGGAAATTAATATTATTTATAAATAATGGAAACATTAATTATTTAGAAAAAATGGAATTAAACGCATATAATGAAAAAAATTTAAAATATCGTTTGATTTTTTTTTTCTTTAAGTAGCAACTGGATACTTGTAAATGACGTCATTGTAGATAAATCGTGGAATTCGTTTATGCCAGGATTCAGAAACCAAGCAGGTTCGACGCCCACGCGTGACGTCGCCTACAGGTATTCAATAAAATCTGATCAGAAAATTGATTCAGCATGATAGTAAACCGAGCCTAAATCACGAAAAACTTTGATTTTTTTAATTTGCCTCAAAAGTAAAATTTGGAAGAAAAATAACACAATTTAGCAAACGATCTTTTAAGTAGCGTTTTTTCAGTATCAATTTCTGTTCGCAAATTATAATTTTAAACTTTTGTTATAATTGAATTCATGCAATGAGACTGATAAAGACGGTAAGATTTAAAAAGGTAAGATATATTAATGTCGGTAAAATAGGTAAGATTTATTTACAACTAAATATGCAGTGCAAAATTCGAAAACTAAACTTTTTTCCCTGACTTTTAACTTTTGCTATTTAACCATAAATCAGTTACTTACTTTGTAGCTTATTATTCGACCTATAGCCTACGAAATAAAAACATATATATTTCTTCAGAACAATAAAAAAATTAACGCAAGTCAAGTGAAATACTTTTAAATTATTACTAAAACACGAAATAAATAATAAAGATTAAGAAATCTTCGATGATGTTAAAGTGAAACGGTAACATTTCGATTTTTCAAAACTGGCAAAATTCAGGAGTTCATGAGACTGATGACAAACTGCTTGGGTTTAGACAAACAAATATTAAAACAAAAAGAACTCCGTTCAAAGAATTTATTATGTCAAAATAAAGTGTTTGGTTACTCAAATTTTTTTTAATATAGAACCTTTATTTTTTTTATAAAAATAAAGGTTTTTTTTTCCTTCAGTTCTTGATAAATGTAGAAGGAGATAATTGTTTATTTGAAGCAGCTACGAAGTTTAAAAATCGAGTAATGAGCTTAACAGTTTTTTACACTTACAAGGAATCTTGAAATTTGTCGAGGTATAGTATGAGCATATTTATTAACTGATAAATATTGTGTTAAAAGATCCACCTGTTACCTGCTCTTGATAACATGGATATTTGGTCTAAGAACTTATTGAGTGGTTGATCAATTGCATTCTTCGTATATCGATTAATTATCATTTGCTTTTAAAATTTCTTTTTTTTCGACCTCAAAATTTTATCAGATGAATAATTTTAAACTTCTGCTCATTTTAATCAGCATTGTTACCACATCAATTATTAGATTATAAGTCACATATTGAACAATTTGATCATGTTACTGCTCAAGTCACTATGAATAGCCCGTATTTCTTCCACCAATTCCGCTTATTCTGATACGTTTTTTGAAGCAAAACTATATTAAAATACAATCAATTTGAACTAATCTAGGTTTTATTGATATATTTATACATTAGCGTATATTTCTTTTCGGTGGTTAAGGTAAGAATTTGCTAAAATTAGCAAACTTTGACGAAATTAGTTTACAATTTACCCAAATTACAAAACAATTTTTACTTCCAAATCACCTTTGAATAAAATATTTTATTTTTTTCGAAAATAAAAACTCATATTTAAAAGTAAAAATAAAATAATAATTATAATAATTTCTTATCGTAGATTTATTCTTGCAATCGTTATCTTTTTTAAAAAATGTTTTGATTCAGCCAATGAGAAAATTTAAGTGCTTTATTGTGTTATTAACTAAACATATTTCCATTTTAATTTTTACCAAAAAAAATAATAATAAAAAGAAACATTCAATGTTATTAAAAATTACATCTCTCTAAAACAAATTGACCGATTTCTTTTTCTTTTAAATTTTTGATTTTAAACTTTGAACTTAATTTTTACATTGCATATAAAAATTCAACTGGGTTGGCAAACATTTGAGGAAAGTGCTGCATTTTAGCAGCCGCAATATCTTTACAAGAGATCAGACAAATAATAAAATAAAGGAAATGGAAAAGGAAAAGATAAATTTTTGATAACCTACAGAGGAGAAATATTTACCAGATTGTAAATTTTGTGCTGATAGACAGAATACCCTTTTTATTAACACAATTTCGTTTATTAAAAAAAAAAAAAAAAAAAAAAGAAGAAGAAGGATTTGTATCATGCTTTCGCAAGTAATTTATTTGTAATTTATGAACAATAAATTTAGTTGGTAAAATATATATCATTACGGTAGCCAGTGTGTGGTCTTCTTAGTAAATAAAGTTTCAAACATTCTTCGATTAAAAGTCAACGCTCTCTTCCTATTTTCAACAAGACAGATATAAATTTTCTTTACAAAGCACAACAAAACTGCTCCAAGCCCGGACGCTGAGAAAATTTTCAATTTACTTCGTAAACCCCCACATCAAACCTATTAGAAAAGGTAATTAGTGTTTTTTTTTGTTGTTTTTCTTGACAATAAATTACATCAAAGATTTATCCCCGTTAATTTCTCACCACTCCAGAAAACTGAGTAATTATAAAAGTTCTTTAATTGGAAATCATCTGTGGCGAGTCTTGTGGATTCATCGTGGGCGTGTCTGATAGTTGACAGGAGAAACTAAGCGAAAGGCGATAGGGCGTGGTTATTGCACGCACCAACTACGCCCAGCTGTCGGCTTTTATCTCATTGGCCGTAAATGCGTTGAGAGTCGTCTGCTACTTAGTTGATTAAATTGAATGAAACGCGTTTTTGTTTTAGTTTTTTAATCGGTTTTTTTTTTCATTTTAAATTTCATTCGACTTAGTAAATTCCTATTTATAGGTTATGGATTTTAGAAGGATATCTTTACTTTTAAATCGAAGAAAATGTTAAAAATCATTCACTTTTTTAAATTTTTATTTCATTGGCGCCATCGCGTGAAATTCCATCGCTCTTGTATAGCATTTTGTTAAAAAATAATTCGGAAATTGTTAAACATTTCTTGAGAAAAACGTCCAGTAATAAAATAATTAAATTATAAATTGAAATGAAAAAAATTAAAATATACGTTATGTAACTTACTTTTGTTAGACCTAAAATAAAAAACGGAAAACTTATAATTTTCGAATGCCGAGGGGAAAGTTTCAGTGATAACAGAAATTTATTACAGAAGTGATCAGCTCTATGTGTTTTGTTTTAGGTCGGCCTGGACTAGAATAACTTTCTCCTTTAAGTCCACTTGGAGACATTATTTTTAAAATTTTAATTTTATTAATTTGCAGTTCTAGCTGCTTGTGATGATTGAACTAGCTCTTTGCTGTCGGAAATTGGTCGAAATTTTGATTTCAAGATTCTCTTATCGCAGACATGAAAGACAGTTAACAGAAAGTGATAAAAAGCTTCATGAAGCTTCATCTTAGAAGTAATTTATAGTCGTTAGAAACTTCTACAGATAAAAAAAAAATCTTTAACTCTCTGAAAATAGGTTATTTTGCTATTGGAACTGTTGGTTTTACTTTAATTGTTTATAGTTCGGTGATTAAAGAATAAATGAAGTTCGAAAATTCAAGTTAACTGGGATATTTACATTTCTGACATTTTACATTTGACAACAAAAGTCATTATCTAAAGAATTGTAAAACATTTTGAACAGAGGAAATCAGTATCTCATTTTTTCCCCCCTTTCTTTTTTTTTCTTCTATCCATAATAAATGTGAGTAATAGGGATGATTGAGAGCAAATTATTTCACTTTTGACGGGATACAGCTAACATTATTTATTTATTTAATTTTTTTAATGTAAAGAAGATTAACCGATTGAGAGGCCTCAAAAATTTGCTTTTGGCAAATCTTTTTCATTGCATTTAAGTCCTCCTTTCTCTCTTTCTCATTTATTTATTTATTTAATATTATTATTATTATTTTTAATATCTAGAGATGGCCATTAGAGGTGATATTGGACTAACTTACTCAGTTTTTAGCTGGTGATCTGTCTTTTTGTCTTTTTTTTACTCCTATTCATTTAACAACAGTTAAAAGAATCGATTTTTCGGTGAAAATTATGCATAAAAGATAGTCACTAGTCAAATTATGCAAATTGTTATGCAAATTACTCAAATTATAGTCAAATTATGCATAAAAGATAGTCACTAGTCAAATTATGCAAATTATTCAAATTATAGTCAAATTATGCATAAAAGATAGTCATTAAAAGTTTTTATCAACAATTCGAGAAACATAAGTAATACTACTACTACTACTAAAATTAATAATAATAACTACAAAGGGTGTTTCATAAAAAGTGAGAGTGAAATCATAAAAAAAAACAATCCCTCACCTCTATTTCTGTAAATAAATAATTTCTTTTAAAAAAAATTACCGCGAAACTAGGAAATAAAATCGTTTGCTTCGTTAAAGAATACTTATAAACATTCAGTTAATATTTTGAAGAAAAAAAAATCGTTTGCTCTTTTATTTTTTAGCTTTACGGTGTAACAACTACAAAAAAAAGAAGAAAAAATAACAATAAGTTTTTATGGAGTGCAGTTTGTATTTTTGATATCTAAGAGCACAAAACCTATTGAAGCCTTCCAGCAATCTTTAACACTACCTCCAAAAGTTACAGGGAAAAATTATTCTTTTTATAACAATTTCAAGCGTGCATTCAACGACCTATTTTGACACGCAATATAATATTTTTTAACCAGTCAGCATCTTAATTATTTTTTTAATTCAGACATTAATATTACGATTAAAATGCGGGTTATCAAATCAAAATGATCTTAATCCATCATTCCTTTATATATTTTTATTTTAAATTTCTAAAGAGATTCCTTGAAAATAGTGATACCACATGTAATCAATCTACTTATGACAATTTTTGGAACAAGAAGCTCAGTTATTATTATGCTTTGAATTATCTGAATAAAAATTTTCGAGATGGGTCTCGAATAGAAATTCTTGATTTAAATTACAGGTGTCTTCAAAATTGAGCGTGAAGTAAAGGTGTAATTGCACTCATTTGCACTACCTTTAATATTCCTTTCTCGGAAATGTTTGATTACTTTTTCGAAACTGTCAACTGGTGATGAATACTTTCTTGATTGAATTGTTACCTGGTGTTTCACACGAGGAAAAAAAAAGTTTGAATGTCAATGAAAATAGATTATGTTACACATAATTGATATTCTTGTCTTCTAAGCTATTCTTGCTTGTACCTGCGTGTCTCTTTGTCCGGCTAACGAAAAGATTGAACCTAGATCGGTTATAGATTGGGGACCATTCAATATTCAATTCCGCAGCCTCGTGATTTTGAACCCATTCCAGAAGACGAGAGTTCTCCTAGATCGAGTATTGGGAAAAATATGCCTTCTTGAAAGACTTTTTGAGGGAACTAAGCTGCATTTGCGTTACATGGAGAGGAACCTCCCCCCACGGTTAGAAACTCTAACCGTCAACCACTAAGGATATTTATGTCAGCACTGTGGTCAGTGCGAGCCGGGTGCTGAATTCGAATTGACCAGCCATCGCTGGGATCGAACCCGTATCACCTCATTGGGAGGCAAGCGCTCTATCTCCTGAGTCACCACGGCTCAATTTGTCACAATTCTAGCGATTATAAGGTCTACAAGCTATAACTAACCAGCATTAGCGTTTTACAGAGTGTAAAGCCACGAAAACCTTCCACGGTTAGGCTGATGGCAAGAAAATTCTAACCGATGATCCGTCTACCACTAAGGATATTTTATTTCAGCACTGTGGTTGGTTCGAGCTGGTGCAGAATTCGTATCGACCAACCATCGCTGGGATTCGAACCTAGGTCACCTCATTGAAAGGTAAGTACTCAATCCCCTGAGCCACCACGGCTCATGTTTATGAGATTGTGAAAGCATATTTTATATTAAATAAAGTCTATACGCTAACTTTAAATACAAATTTTATAAAAAATAAAAAAACTTTTTTCACATTTTTACGCGAGTTTGACAAGCAATTCTTCTCCGATTTTTTCAAAAAGTTTATAATATGTATATAACTAATATAGTTTGTGTTACACGTATTATTGTTTTTACAATTGATGATGAAGTAAATATTATATATCCTAACAGCCTTTTTTGAAATGTCACTGGAGCATACAATTATACAAACAGTAAATTTTAAGTTAATGAGAGTTATCAAATTTGGCGTGACTTCTTCAGAAAGAAGTATTTTACTATCAACCGAATTCGCGTTAAATTTAACGTAATTTATTTTGTCATAATTCTATTAAATTTTGTAATATGATGCAATAACAGCATGGATATGTATTTACTTAATATGTTATCCATACATTTATTTAGAAGAAAAGATTTTTACCACTCAATCACAAATCATAATACGCCCAGAGAAACTTCTCTTGCACAGCACAGGCCTCAATGCATAACATACTTATAATTACTTGCTTCGAATAATTATTTTATAATAAGGCAACTGGGTTTTTCTATAAAAACTTAATATTTTCAAACCTCAATTCTAAAAAATTCATACTTACTTTTTATAAGGCACTTAACAAGATAAAAATAAAGAGATACACTTTAACGATGCTGGCTGTTAAATCAGTCCTCTAGTACAGAAAATGCCAAAAGTGTGACATATTTTTAATATAAGGTTCGCTATTCTTTATCCAATTAATCATAAAGTGTGAGGTAAAGAGCATTTTTTACCTTTATGGTTTTGAAACTGTTTACAACTAATATGCTTAAAACTTTAATTATTTACCAATAGCATGGTTTCAAAATCGTAAAAACATTTAACTGGACAAGGGAACTAGGTTTTTCGTTAGGTAATGGGCATTAGAGTTATGTAGTGTTACATTAAATGCACAGTGGAATGTGGTTTAATCGGTTTATTTGGTTTTTTCACCTATCGTAAGAGAAGAGAAATACCAGACATTTTTGTGTTAAGCAGCTTTATAGACGAGGGTATAAGAATTCAAATAATCCAGGGTAACAAATTGGGGAATGTGGGATCGTGGGGAACTCCTGTTCTATCTCTCATGAGATTTACAGATTGGCCCTCTCTGCCCTAATATGTACCCAGCTGCAAGAAACTATGTGGCTTTATTAAATNGTTATACCATCTTATTTATGGTTATTTGATTGGTTTGTTTGAATATGGTAAAATAACAATTAAATAAATTGTTATTTAACTATTTTTTCCCAGAAATTTCCAGCAAAGTATTAGAATCACATACAACTAAATTCTCCTTCTTAATTTATTATTCAAAACTAAACGCTATCTCACACTTTAACATTAGCATCCTGTCTTTTAATCTATGTTTAGTTCAAGTAAGCATGAATTAACATTTTAACGTTTTCCCTTTACTAAATTGTGAGAACCATATTATTTCCTCCACCTACTTAATGGACCAATTGTAATTACCCGGGTTTCCCTTTTTCCATGAAACGTAACGTATTATCTGGACTATTTTGCAAGATTTTCGCTAATTTTTATTCAGAAGCACTTCGATTTTGTGTCACTTGCCTGATCGTGTCTCTTCGATTTTGTGTCTCTTGCCTGATTACCTGACTAATAATGTTCAAACCCGTAGCTTTGTAATTTTGAACCCAATCCAGAAGACGAGGGAACTCCTGGATCAAGTATTGGGAGAAATTTGCCTACGATTTTAATTATTTTATTTATTTATTTAACGTCTTGACGAACTTCTTGACACATTTGTAACTAGACTCCCTGTAACTTTAACTGTAGTATAATCGGAACATGAGATACCCGTGTTACGTGGAATATATCTGATGTTTCGAACAGAAAAATAAATAATAAATAAAAACGGAAATTGAAAACAAGCGAATAAAGAATGAAAAATATAAGCCAACATCCCTCGAAATGGCTTCCAGGCAAAATATGAGAATAAACAAGGTATCATATGACTCCCTCTCAAAATTTGCCCGGAAGTAGTCGCAAAGGTCAAGCGAAATCAAGATTTTCAATCAGTAAAATATATTTGTTGATGTCACTGTCTTCCGCTTAAAATCAGCATAAACCTATGTGTTCTATTTTCAAATATACGTTTGGGCGATAGAATAGGCACGTATGAGACACTGCTGGGATTTTTTTTTGACCACAGATATTGGTAGTTAATTAACATTTTACTAAATTTATTGTCAATTCAGTATTAATTACAGTAAAATTTGAATCCACTATAGTTACAATTTAGTTAAATTAGAATATAGGATTAAATGTAGATTACAGTCATTCGCTATGAATTAGAAATGAGCCTAAAATCAGACTAAAATATTCTATTTTTATAATACACATTTGAGAGACAGAACAGGCACGTATATGAAACTGATGGGATTTTTTTTGACCACATATATTGGTTTTGATGTAATTTGTGTCATTAATGATGATGATAATTATTATTTTACTAAATTTATTGCCAAATCAGTTTTTTTACAGTAAACATTGAATCCACTATAGTTACCATATAGTTAAATTATATAGGATTAAATGTTGATTACAGTCGTCTGCTCCGAATCGGAAATCTAGTCCAATTTTCTACGCGATGCTGATTTTTTTCTTCCCTTTAATCTTTTGAGAATTTATTTTAGTTTCGATAGAAAACTATATTATTGACTACTCTGATTTTACTAAATTTATTGTCGATTCAATGTTTTTAAAGTAAACAACGACTCCGCAATAGTTATTACATAATTAAATTTTATAAGATCAAATTCAGATTATAGTCGTTCGCTACGAATTAGAAATCTAAACAATGTTCTAATTATATTCTATATATAATTAAATCGAAACGAATATTGAAGTTAACTTTAAGGGGAAAAAATCAGATCATTAAAAAAAGGAAACAGTAAAAAAGAAAAGAACTAAAAAATTTTTATTGAAATTCTTGATGTTTTCGAAAAATACATTTCCTCATGATAGCAGAAGACTAATAAAAATACATCTATCTATAATAATAAAAGAAAGAGTTTGTATGTGCGTAAAGAAGAAGCTTTTTGTTGATCACATATCTATTATCATTCCCATTTTTGATAGCTTAATATTAAATTTGACATTAAGTATTCTAAAAGCCGGTCGAAGATTCCCCGTGTAGTAAATGGTAACTGATGCACGTTAAATCTATCGAGTCGCAAAGTCCTCCATGTTCCTATAACAAATCAGTAATTCTGGGGGTACTGATCCAGGAGTTTCCTTGTCTTCTGGATTGGGTTTAAAATTACAAGGCTACGGAGTTGAACATTAGTAGTCGTAAACCCAAAATTGAGCCGGCTGTTCAACGACGGATAAAAAATAAAATAAAAGGCTGTAGCAGAGAGTCGTGGTGATTCAGGGAATAGAGAGCTCGCCTCCCTATCAGATGACCCGGGTTCGATCCCAGCAATGGCTGAGCGATACGAATACCGCATCCAGCTCGCATCGACCACAGTGTTGACGTAAAATATCCTCAGTGATGAACGGGTCATGGGTTAGAGTCCCTTTGCCGATTTGTGGTGCAGTTATGAATTTTGTAATTGTTTGCTTATGTGCTGTGTATTGTGCGAGCTAGACTGTCGGCCAGACGTGGACTATACGGTTAAGGGTTTTGCAAACTTAGATACGTGTCCACGCCTGGAAGAAAAGAAGAAAAAAAGTCCCTTTGCCGTCAGGCGAACCGTGGGAGTTTTACGTGGCTTTCCTCTCCATGTAACGCAAGTGCTGGTTAGTTGCTTCAAAAAGTCCTCCACGAAGGCCCGTTTGTCTCAATGTTTGATCCAGGAGCTCCCTTGTATTTTGAGTAGGGTTCAAAATTTTAAGGCTACGGAGTTGAACATTGACGGACTCAGAATTCAACGCTAGTTACATTAAGAATAGTTATTGATCGCTGATATACTCGAGCTTTTTGATTACTATTTTAACATTAAGTATGTGTTTTTGCTTACAATGAGAAGCTCATTATAACGGCAATTTCATCTGCTATTGTGAAATATCGAAATAACGGACTTTTACAGGGCTTTTTTTTTATTTATCAAAAGTAGTTACATTATGTAATAATTTCAAAACAATCAACAACAAATGACCTGTCAAAGTAACAAGTAGAATAGTTACAAGTTCAAATATGTATATATATATTTTTTTCTTTGTTTTTATTTTTTTATTTTTTATAAATTCCTCAAATAAATAAAGCTGTTTACAGAAAAAAAAGACATTAAGCCTCAAGCATTTTAATTCTGTGTTCCACCTCAATAACACTCATAAAATAATTAAAAGTCCAAACATAATCTCGTTTTGTAAAAGAACCAATACGAGAAAATACTCTATATGTTATTTTTCTAATTACCAACCACAGCAACCAAAACTAGTAATTTCCTCTAAGACTTCTATATCGTATCTAAAACTTTAATTACCACTTTTTCTTTTTTTGTATTCCAAAGAGGAGGGGAAAGACAGACGAAGACACTTTAGGAGTGCTAATGATTTCAAATAGCCGATGTTGTACCTGAAATCGAATCTTGGCGTGCTTTCAGCAAAGAATTGTTTCCCATTCGATTACGTGATGGGAGTGCCACGAGTACTAATAACGATAATAAAACAGACGGCGTCTTTTGGCTGATTAACAGCGATATTAGAAGGTACGAAGAAATTACCAGAAAGCTGTAATTTATTTCGAAGATGCATTCGAAGATATAAGTACCGGTAATATGGGTGAAAAATTACTAGAATTACGAATCCTGTGTCTAATAAGTGACCGACATACTAATCTATAAACGTAGTTTTGAAATACTGTCTTCAATTTCATTTCGAAGGCTAATATTTGATAAGGTACTTTTCGTATTTCCTTCGTGGCATGTCCTGAATATTTGTGTTGGCAGTAGACATTTGTCTTGGAATGATTTGTCGCAGTCCGACATGATAATTAAGATCTTTAAGATAGCAGGACACTTTGGTATTATCGAATCTGGAGAGGGTAATAAATTGATTGTGTAATAGAAAAAAAGCCCCAGACAATTATTTTTGGGGAGAGAATTATGGACTTTCAAAACTAAAAAGGGGAATTCTTAATCAGTCATTCTAAAATATTCACGGAATATTGTTACTATTTATCAAAGTCTGCGTACTAAAAAGATATACAAAAGAAATATATATATATATGGTAATACGTTTAAAAATTCATTTATTACAAAGTAAGTAATCATATGGTTAGATAATTATTGAACACAGTATTAAATATTATCTAGACCAGGAGTTTCCAACTTACATGAGACCGGGGGCCACAATTAAAAACACAAATCACATGGCTGGCCGCAACTTTAACAAAATTTTATGTAGGACTCTTTTATGTTTGAAAGTCTGATTACTGTCAGATTTTTACCAAGTTGAACAAAACAAAAGTATTGAATTACAAATTAAAATAAGAAGTAGATTTTTAAAAATATTTAATTGCATATTAAAAAATTCGGGCTACAATAACTTTAATGTGCTCCCATGTATTAAACAATTAATGTGCAACAGATATCTAATATCTAATTTGTTAAGATATAAAACTTTAAAAAGGTTGGTATTAAAACTTACATAGTAGCACACAAAATGTTCAATGACAAAATTGAGGTTTGTCTGATGCAACTACCTGAGAATAGATATTTACATTTAAAATTTACAAATGTGTGTGTTAATATTTTCGTCCAAAATGAGTGGTTTCAAAAAGTTAAATCGGAGAATTTCTTCGAGAAAATTTCTGATACACACATGCTAAATTACATTCACAAAATATATAAAAAAAAAAATGAAATAAAAAAGAGCAACATATACTATTATTTTTGTATTTGAATAAATATTTTCATGGATGGAAAATCTGAGAAATAATTTTTTTTTTTGCCCCGTTGGTATGATAAATTTCACATAAACGAAGAAATTAGGTTTTTATTAACGAGAAAAGTATTTTAAACCAGTATAGATTTTTTACGAAAATTGTCCGCAAAAAAATGACATCTAATATAATTTAGTTCGCGGGCCACGAAAAAAGGCTTCGTGGGTCGGATGTGGACCCCGGGCCGCCAGTTGGAAACCATTGATCAAGACAATTAAAACAGTATTAACGTCTCACTGATATCTATACGTTTTGTGACGTATGGATGTCAGGGAGATCCATGCGTCATACGTCACGAAATTCGTTTGACTGTGAATTAAATCGTGGTCAAGATGGCGAAGAGCCTGCGAACAATAACTACGAAATAATGGGAGCTTCCCAACGAAGTAGTTGGTCCAAAGATGACAACCATCTTCGATTTTTTTCCACATATAAGTGAAATTTTTTTCGTTTCCATTAGTGTGTATTTTATTTTTACTTTAGTTTGCTAATTTAATCTAAATTTTGATTGTGCAATGGTTAGTTTGGACACTATAGATATGCTATGATCGTCAAAAAACAGCAAAATGATTAAATAAATTTCAATTACTTAGAAAAGCTTTTGACCAACTTGCTTAAGAGGAATCTGAGGATTCTGCAATCAAACAAAATGCAGATCAAAACACAATAAATTTAATTTTTATTTTATAACCGTCGTTGAACAGCCGACCCAATTTAGGGTTTAAGATTACCAATGTTTAACTCCATAGCCTTGTAATTTTGAACCCGATCCAGAAGACAAAGAAACTCCTGGATTGCGAGAAATTTGCCTTCGTGGCGGACTTTTTGAGGGAACTAAGTCGCATTCGCGTTACATGGAGAGGAACCTCCTCACACGGTTAGCCTGACAGCAAGGGAACTCTAACCGCCTACCACTGAGGATGTTTACATCAGCACCGTGGTCAGTGCGAGCCGGGTGCTGAATTCGAATCGACAAGCCATTGCTGGAATCGAACCCGAGTCACTTCATTGGGAGTCACCACGGCTCACAATACATTTAATTACAATTAATTAATTGCAATACATTTAATTAAAATTTGTCACAATTCTAGCAATTATGAGGTCTACAAGCTATATGGCCAACCCATTGCTATTTCAAATGTTTTATTCAACATAAAATAAGGCAATACACATAATCCGAGAACAAAAGAAGCAATATAACTTAAGTTGATACTTGGACCTTCCAGAAAGTGATTACCTGCAAACACGATTAGTTGTAGAAAAATTATGACAAGTTATAATCACAATTAGAAGTAATTTCTTTTAATCATTTCTTGTGATCCAATAAAATTTTATCTAATTTTGGGTAAAATATTTAATATGATCAGATCAGTTTGATATAGTGATACGTCTTAGTTTTTCAATGATTTTCATTAGTTACTGTGAGACGCTAAAGATTTTTCTTCAAAAGTTTTTTTTGCGGGTTATATTTTAAAAATATTTTTAAGCAGATAGTTTTTGAAAAAAAATTGAAAACGTCGTCAGATTGAATCACAAAAAGCATTCGGAATTTAGACTGGCCAAATCAATAACTTTAGTTTATGTAATAGGGGGCCCTGAAAGTAATGTCGTTTCAGTGCATTTGATATTTGTTATCAAGATTTTATTTTTAATCAATAATGTATTCACCCTCGTTAACAAAAACTTTCAATACCGGATCAAAAATGAATCGAAAAAAAAAATGAATTGGTTTTTAAGATTAATGAATACTTAATGCACCGAAACGACATTACTTTCCGGGCCCCCTAATAGTATCAACAAGTTAACCATTTTAAAACAAATATATTTGTCATTATGTATTTTTATATATATTCTTATATAGATTTATGTATTCATATATATATGCTTTTTTATGCATATATGTATAAAGAAGAATATCATGGACGATAACCAGAATATAATTATTTCACTATGCTTAAAATGTCCATTCTGTGCTGGTTTGAAAATACTTTGAGCTTAATTATGCTTAAATAAAGTGATAGTATAAATTAATTGAAAGTAGTTCCTTTCATTGGACCCATGGGGATATTTTAGTTTGTTTTGTTTTTAATCAACTTACAAGTATTTTTTTTTCTGAAATTTAAATTTTACTATGATGAAGATGCATGCTCGACTAAAAAAAGTTCATTGAATAATTACTAGTTTTTATATAATACTTTACTGGTACATTATTGTTCTGGCACTTTACAATTAAAAATGGCAAAATTAGATAACTTTCCTTTATTATGATTCATACTATTTCCCATAAATATAATTTTCTCAAAACAAAATTTAAATTAGTGAAAATCCAAAAGCAATTTTTTATACATAAGCTCTAACGTTCATATTGTTAATGTTAACGTTCACAGAATATGTTTAAAAAACACCTACTGGAATATTTTTGAAGTTTGGAATAAGCATTTTTTTTAAAAATAATAATACAATAGAGTCTATAAAAACTGAAATTATATCTAACATATTGAACAGGTTGCAATTTCATGACCATCCTAATCTTTTCATTTATACATTTGTTCCAGATTAAAAATAATGCCTGTTGTACATTTGCATCTGCAATAGGATGCAAAAAGCCGAAAATTATAATTTCATTTACTCTTGTTGCAGTTCCATCTGTAAAAATAAGTAAAACCATGGGACCACACACAAAGCCCACATACAGCCTAGACAATTATTTACGAAATCTAAGATTTTTAACGCTGCCTCTCTGTCCATTAACACTTCCCAAATGAAGAGGATTCGCTTTTCTTTATTTTTTTTCTTCATAATAATACATAAGAAGAAACCGACCGAATTAATGAAAAAGAAAAAAAAGAAGAAAGTATTGTTGCTGGTCTTGCATAAGGAAAAATAGGGAGAAAGCTCCATAACACCTGTGATCAAAGTTGAGAAAGGAAAAAAATAAATAAAAGGTAGTAACAAATGAATAAGTAAAAATTGTTTTTTAAAAACTTTTTGGGAGAATTCGTAATTAAAAGTCCATTTGCGGCTAGAATATGTAGGCAGGACTATAGCTTTATTTTTATTGGTTGTTTCATCGCCTGGAGCGATTCTGCATAAGCGCGTGCAAGAGGACAAAAAATTTCTGAGGAAATTTATAAGAGCATCAATTGGAACCTTTTCGTGAATAGTTATTTTTATTTATGGTGATTTTTAACGAGGATATTCACTTTCTGTTGTTTAGGCCAGGTGGAAGACTGCGAATATTTACAAGCAATGGCGTGAGTTTTCTAAAAAAATGAAAGAAAAAAAAACTAGTGAGCATTTAGATTGCATTTCCTTTAAAAAGCACCAATTGATAAATTAAGAGTAGTATTTATTATCAAATTTATTTCATCATCTGCAATAGCAGTATGGAGATTTTTTACGGTTCTCATAAGCGAAGAAGTACTATTATTTTTTTTGACACAAAATGTATTTTTTTAAATTTCTATTTATACCAATTACCAAAATAATTAATTGTATTTATCGAAAATAATTAGTAACTATACAAATTTTTTATAATCATTTTGGGAGAATTAATATCAATAATTTCGAAGGCTGTGAAAAATCGTCAAACTATTATTGACGCCTGTGATACTTTAACAAATGTGGTATTAAATGCTACTGGTATTTTATATTATTTCATGACCATCGTTAAACAGCTGACCCAATTTTGAGATTAAGTCTACTTATGTTCAACTCCGTAACTTTGTAATTTGATTCCAATCCAGACAAGAAAAAGATCAAGAGAACTCCAAGAACTCCAAATTCAATACCCTCAGTAAAAAGGAAAAGCTTAAGAATTATGAGGATGGCTTGAAAAAACTCCATTTTTAGTTTCAGGTATCAATATTTCATTGCCATTCATACAGTATTAGGCATTTTTACCATGCCTTTCAATGTAAATTGTGAAACAGTGAGGTCGGATTTACAGCTTGAATTAATTGAGTTGCAATCCAACAATCATCAGAAGCAGTTGTTTCTAAATGTGTCAAAGTTTGAGTTTTAAAAATCATTACCAAAAGCTTGTTTCCCAAATTAAATATCTCATTCCCAGAAAATGAGTGCTATGTTTGCTTAATTTTATGTATGTGAACAAGTGNTCAGAAGCAGTTGTTTCTAAATGTGTCAAAGTTTGAGTTTTAAAAATCATTACCAAAAGCTTGTTTCCCAAATTAAATATCTCATTCCCAGAAAATGAGTGCTATGTTTGCTTCATTTTATATAGGTGAACAAGTGTTTTCAATTATGAACCTTAGAAAAAATAATTTCAGAAGTAGACTAACAGACAAACATTTAGCCTTAAAGTAAGTACATCTCACTTCGAACCTCAATATAAGGAACTTTTAAAAATGAAATCGCAATTTAATCCATCTCATAAAATATTTAAATTAAAACTTTTATATTGTTTCTTTATTTTAGAAATTTTTACTTAGCCCAATAAACTTTTCTTTTTCAATTTTTGGTACTCGACCAAAAAAGTTTGCCCATCCCTGGTCAAACCCGTCTATCACTGAGGATATTTTATGTCAGCACTGTGGTCGGTGTGAGCCTGGTGCGGAATTCGTATCAAGCAGCCATCGCTGTGATTCGTACTCGGTTTACCTCAATGGAATGCGAACGCCTGTGGATTATAGGTGCTGCGGTAGTGAGAACTTATTATACCAATATAGGTGCTTTATATAGATAACATGGTAATGTTTTTTTAACGCCTTGAGAAACAGGCTGTTGTTGCAGTTAATTTACGTCGCACTAGAGCGCACAATGGGCTATTGGCGACGGTCTGGGAAAGATCCCTGAGGATGATCCGAAGACAAACCATCACAATTTTGATCCTCTGCAGAGGGGATGATACCCCTGCTTCGGTAGCCCAAGGACCTGCACGTGAAGTCGAGCACTTTACGGCAGAACAGTTTAACAAGAACCAATACCGCACACCCTCGGTCCCTACGTAGACTGATCCAAGTGGTCACCCACCAGCACACTGACCGCAGCCGGTGATGCTTGACTTCGGTAATCTGCTGGGAACCGTGTCTTAACGATCAGTCCACTGCGGAACTTCAGAAATTGGTAAGTACCCCAATATCACCACACTACACATACATGCATAACCTTAATTGCTTTGTTATTTGTTGCATATTTCGAAGTTGCTTCATACTTTAAGATTAACCACAAAATAAATTAATTCCATTCAGCAAAAGAAAGATTAACTTCACATAATATATAACTATATATACTAATTAACTGTTCATCATTTTATTTACGATATGCAGGTAGCTTATTCATGTGTTATTAAATTACTTCAATTTTAATTTATTAGTTCTCGTTGAGTAGCCATTTTTTAAGTTTATGTATATAGGGACATGTTTTAAAAGCGCATCATCGTCAGAAACGTTTGGTTTTATATACCTTTTAAAATAGAAATTCAGTGACGTCTTTACAAAAGGAAATTATTAATGTTGATTTTACTTGTGATAACCTAACATTGAAAATCAGTAATTCATAAAATAAGTAATTCATAAAAATGTGCGATAAAACTAATATTGAGAAAAAACATTTTGCGAACAACTTAAATAAATGATGTATTCACCTAGCAATCTAAAAAAGAAACAAACAAATCACACCGGAATTCTCGCAGTCCTCCTCTGACATCATAGTTGGCCAGACAGCCCAATGTGAGCCAATGCCTTCCTCTGAAGATTTCTCCATGATGACTTCCGATTTATCTTTGATCTCCAATTATTTTCATCAATTGCGAGAAAACCAGACTCCACTGAGTCAGTCCATCTCAGCCGTGGCCTTCCCAGCTTTCTTTTTCCAGTGGGTCTAAGAAGCAGTATCTTTTTTTATTGTGTTGTCGTCACTCATTCGAATCACGTGGGCAATCCAATTCATTCTATTCATTTCAGTGTATTTAATTATATCAGGTTGTTTATAAATCTTGCACAGTTCAAAGTTAAATATCCTTCTCCTGCTATTGTTTTCATTTACACCACCAAGTATACCCAGCAAAATCTTTCTCTCAAATATTGCGATACAATTTTCCTCCAGTTTTGTCATTGTCAAAGCTTCAGAAGCGTATGTCAAGACTGGCCGGACAAGGAGTTTTGTAGATTGAGAACTTTGTTTTTCTAGAACCTCCTCTGACATCATCGCAGTTCAAATAAGTTTAAATAATGCTATTAGCATCATCCAGAGGAAGTTATAAATGCCTCTTATTGTACTGCCACCTGCTAGTAAGATAGTGAACCACCGTCAGGAGTAAGGTGAATATTAAAAGGACATTGACAATTTATGAAAGGTAGAGTGCTTTTCGCGTGAACCCAAAACTTAAATATAAATCTGATTATCTTACTCTCGTTGCGTGTTTTCAGTTATTTTTGTTTACATCCGATAAAGATGAAAATATCCTTTGAGATTCTGTACCGAGAACGATTAGAGAAAGGAATAATATTTTTAAGGTTTCTTTTGCGAACGGTATTCGGAATCAACCCGTAGCAATGCGATATTGATGATTCCTTGACACTTGTTTTTCGTAAAGATTGCGTTTTATGGTTTCTACTTGGAATTCCCAGAAAATGAAACGGAGATTAGAAACGAAACAATTTAGTCGGATAACAATAAATATGTAAGATTTAAACCTCATTTTACATTTAAAAAAAAAAACTATTTCCATTGTAAAGTCGACATCTTAAAGGTTTAGAAGGATCAGATAGTTCTACATTCACTTTTATTATTCAGAAATCTCTTTTTTTTCGAATGGCAGGCACTGAACTTTATTCGTTTCGCCTTAGAAGATGCCAGAGTTGTTACTCATTTCGCGTTACCCAGTGGGCACCTGTGAACCAAAGTCACGGAGGCGAGTAACATTGCCCACGCCACACTGCCACACACCCGTTCATAGAGTGGGCCACATTCACTCATCACACACAACAGAGGACAACACAAGAGAGAGAGAAACATCCATGCTCAAAGCGGGATTCGAACCCGCTGCCTATCGCTTCGCAGTCAGGCTCGCTAAACGCTCGGCCACCTGGCCGGCTATTCAGAAATAGTTATTTGTTGTGATTGTATTAACTTAAATCATCCTCAAAACTCAATTTACTAAATTAAAGCTTAATCCATAAATTTTTGAGTAATCGCTTCATTTATGCTGATATATAGTAAATAATGATGTAAAAGCAATGTACACTTTTTTAAATGAATAAGATTTTTAATGAATAGCTCTTCTTGCAATAAAATAATTTCTCTTGAAATTACTCAAAATTTTTGACAAAAATAATTAAAAATAAAAAAAATCTTAAATCTTTAAATAGTGAAATCACTAATTAAGTCAAGAGCAAAAACTCTCTTTACATCAAAAAACAATCGTAAGCTCCAAATGTTTCGGTATTCTCTTTACATTACAATTTGTTTTGCTCGAAAATAATTAAACGATTTAAAATTAAGAAGTTACGAAAGTTATTGAAAGTGAAAACAGAGTAAAAATTGCACAGGAAGTACGATAGAATAAAAAACTGAAATTTCCTGATGGTCCCATCAAAAACTTTTGATGGTTTATGTTAGTTTCAGTGCAATTAATGATGGTCCAACATCATTTGATGATCACCATCATCCAACATTTTCCATTACATGTTCAAGATTTTAGATATGCCAACAGACTTTCATCATTCCATGATGGAACATGCTACTTTAATATTATGATGGTCAACCATCAAGAGAAGTTTGATTCTCATAGATCAACAATCGTGATAATCCGTAATGGTCCATGATGGTTCCAACTATAAATTTCTATGATGGTTTAATGGGAATTCTTGTTGGTTCTCTGGTATATACCGTCAAAACAATTTGGTTTTTCTTATGTTGGACCATCATAAATCTGTCTGAATTCCCACATTGGGAAGATGGTTGTTCATGATCGCTACAACATTTGATTTCTAAGATATTATGATGGAAATTCGTGATGGTTTAACATGAACAAGCCACCAAAACAAGTTGCTATTCCTATGTTGGACCATCATAAATCTGTCTGAATTCCGACATTGAGGTGATAGTTATTTATGTTGGTTACCAACAAATTATATAATGACTCATAATGTAGTTATTGATAGTTACCATCAATATTATGTTGGTCCATCAATGGAAAACCATCAAAAATTTTGACATGGGGTTAGTTCTAGAATTATTAACTGTTAAACTTGTAATAAAAAATACACGAGGACCAGTGATCCGTAACCCACAAAAATACAACTAAGTTGGAATTTGAAAGAGTCACTTTTATTTATAACCTTAAGACTTCTTTCAAAATTCCAATTTATTCGACAGTTGTTGCAACTTTAGTACCTTTTTTTACAAATTTTCTCTTTTTTTTTATTTGCTTCACCTAACTATACGTTACATTTTGTTTTTCTGCGTGCAAAACTATAAGACTTAGAATTTATAAAGCATTGTAGAAAAATATACAGGGGGAAGATTGGAATAAAATAGTTTAAAAATCAATAATTTGTTTCAGAATTGGTAATTGCTAAGCTTGTAGTGAAAAATATCCTGCAAACCATTCTGCAGCTACCAGGAATGCAACTAAAGATTCGAAATTTGATGTGTTGAAAGGATTATTTTTATTTATGATCTTAACACAAGTTTTCTTGAAATTTTAATTTGTTTGAAAGTGATTGCGCTTTTAACTACTTTTTTTCACGATTTTATTTTGTTTTAAATTAATGTTATTTAACCACAGCTGTAGAAAATTTAATTAATTTCTAGGGATATTTTTATTTCCTATGCTTGCGTTTGTGTCGATATCGAAAGTAAAATAAAATAAAATAAATACAATAAAATGAATACTGTAAAATTAAATAAAAGAAAGAAAGAAAGCAACAAGAGAGAAATTAGATGTTGCCAGATATAGCATCTTAAGATTTTTATTGAAATATTAAAAATATGAACATTTATTGAAGAATTCAAAAACGTTAAAAATTCTAACCTATTATATTTGAATTAATGTAAGGACAACGTTTTCGTATTAATAATAAAAAAAAAATCTTATCTTTTATCTCTTCTTATAGTTCCATACATTATGCAGATAATTCAGTTTTTTTTTCCATGTACAGTTGATTACACTGGGAAAATTTTTTTATATTTCATTTATACAAATACTTGATAATGCAAACCTCTGGGGGTACTGGATTGGAGATTAATCGTTCTCTGATTCAGGTCAAAATTACGATCTGTGGATGAGTGAATGTATGAATGGGTCCACCCTATAAACGGGTGTGACATTTGGGTATAGCAGAAGTCGAATTCTTGGTCATAGATGGCGCCACTGGAAAACAAGAACCTTGCAAGAACAATCGCTCCCCCTCCGATTTAATGGCATACGTCAACTTGATAATGCCTAGTTCAAGTGTGGGGATTTCAAACCTGAAATTATTTTTGCTTTTAAAGCTACAAATATTTTTTAAAACGGCATTTTTAATCTATTTTTTGTCGAAATGTGTAAGTTTAAAAACGCTATATAGAACAAGGGGTTGAGTAAATGTTGCGAAAAACTTATAGGGTAGTTAGGGAATACCATCAGGAATTGCACAGGGACCCATGCCCAGAAATGTCATCATAGTGAGCTTTTTCATTATAACCTGTCCAGAAGCACTAAAAAAAAACAGTTCAGAATGGGGAAGAGCTCCTAGCGGCGTATGACGACTTTCCAACGCAATTTTACTCCTCATGATTGCCTTAACTCCCCTAGAAGTTTGACGCAACATTTACGTGACCACTGTTATAAATAACGTTTTTAAAATCATACATTTCGACAAAAATAAGACAAAAAATGTCATTAAAAATACTATAGCTGGTATATAGAAACCGATTATAGAATTTAAATCAGCAATATGGAAGTATCTAAGATCTGATCATGCAACAGAAAACAAAAAATAATTTGTTCCCCAGTGTTATTTTTTAATTCCTAGTAATTATTCATTTCGATACGATTAACACATTAACAAAATGCGCTTGCATAAAATTATAATAATTACGTATATTTTATTAACAGAATGGCAGTTATGCTTTTTTTTTGTATAAAAAAATATCGTTTGAAAAAAAAGAAAAACTATAATAAATGAGAAGCAATTACAGGGGTTGGTGTGCAGAGCATTTTAATCGTATAATGAAAATGTTAAAAATATGAAAAACTTCAATTCAAGGTAAAAAAAAAAACTGTTTCCTATTTGAACTGTTATATCTCGTTAACGACTAAAATTACTTCTCATTTATATTTTTATGTTACGTCGCACATTCTGTATTACTAGGTTTAATTTTTTTTGAAGTGCATTTTACTAGGTTTAATTTTTTTCTTCAAGTGCATATTACTAAGTTTAATTTTTTTTTCAAGGGCAAGTTTAATATTTTTCAAAATCCAGGTAATGCAGCTACGATTGTTAACAAAATTTTGTTACACAGAATTACAATAATTATAACAAAATATTCTTTGTATTTTTGGAAAAATATCGACATTTGAGGAAAAAAAAGAATGCGGAGCAATAATGGTGTTGGTGCGGTAGCAACTGTAATAAAATTTCCGTTTAAAATAATCAACAGTTGTAAGTAATTAGTTTTTGTAAAACTACTTTTTTTCTTAAAATAACACATAATTTTACATTTTGATTCGTTTAACTTCGTGAATTCTCATGTAATATCCAATGGAATTTTTTTAAAAACAAATCAAAAAGATCCCCTTTCAAATTTCTCTGAATTTTAACGGATTTTTTTTTTTTTTTTTAAAGAATGAATAAAACTATAAGTTTCTCAGTAAGGTTTTTCAGTAATTTTTTAGTTTATTTCTTGTCTATTTATTAATCTACTGATTAAAAGAGTTTATTCTAAAATTTCTACTCAAGGTTTGAAGGGATTAAACGCAATACTTTAAAAGATTAATGAAATAAAAATAATATTGAAAAATTATGTAAAATATACTAAAACCAATGAAAATGCCTCATTATCAATGAATTCTAGTATCTCTATTTACACAAATTGCAAATTTATTATGAATATAGAGATTAACCTACAGCATAATTAAAGTTTGATTTCACATACACAAATTTTCAAGCTGAAAAAAAAAGAAACATAAATTATAATTATATTTTTAAATACTTTTTCATTTTGATGTACTTGGAAGAAGGGTTGATTTCGGCTGTCCCCGTCTTTAAAATATTTTAAAAATTGAAGAAGACGAAATCACTAGAACAAAAAAAAAACTAAATATCCTTAACGCTCGCGAAAATCATAGTTTTAGTGCAGTAGTAAAGCGTGCTAGAAACAAATATGCAATAAGTTACCGAAAATTGCTGAAATACTACATATGCACAGAGATGCCAACTTGTTCCTGGCAGCAAATATATATTTTAAAGTGGTAGTTTATCAATTGTGATTCTTGGTTTAATAAATTCAATTTAGCAGATTTTTATCCACCACTATTTCTAAATAATTCGTAGGCTTATTCACCACTACATAGTAGTTATGTCATTCTATACCTTTTAAAAAGCAAGAAAAAATAGTCAAATATTTGCAAAATTTTGTTTGTAATTATTTACCGTTTTTTAAAATTATTTTGGCTTGTCCGTAGTAGTTGGCATCTTTGCATATGGCATGCGTCAGACAGTTACTGCATATGAGTAACATTCTCTGATTGGCCGAGAGTCGAAATTTTTTTAATTTGGTACAGTTTAAAATAATATCTTTGCCTCAAATTTAAGATACTTAAACAGTGACTTCTTTTAAAATTTATTTTTCTTTCCGAAAGAGCCTTGAAAAAACATTTACTAAACATATTTCTTGCATTATTAAAAATGCATGCCAGTTGCAACCAAAAAGAGTTACGGTTACAATCAAATTGCAACAATTTTAAACTTTGTAATGTTATTGACTTTAAATCTGCACGCCACTAATTATCATGGGCGTATAATACAATCATAAATGACTTAATAGACTTAAAGTTATCGAAGATTGCAGGTGTGGCCATTGCAATTTGATCAGTCAAGCTATTTTAACAGCTATCAATTTTAACCACTGATAAAACTTAATTTTCTCTCAATGACTTCTATTCCATGAATTCTATGACATGATATGAAGGCTGTCGGTCGAAATAGTAACAGCTCCGAATGTCTGTTATTTTAGTTCTATTCGAACGAAGGAAGGTCCACCTGCGAGAACTTGCGAAGAAGATGTAACCAATGTCTGCATCTGATTTCAGGCGACAGCTGTTTTCAGATAACGATCTCGAAAAATCTGTACTTCTTAATCACAGAAATGACTTTTTCGGGGAGTGAGAGTCGGTATTTCTTCATCTCTATTTCGAATGATTATTTATTTCGTTTTTTAATAACTTAATATTTTTTTGCAGCCGGGGAGATAGGAAAAAAAATAATAGCATTGTAAGCTTGAACAAACCGTACATCGTTAGAAGTATTTTTCATTACACTCATTCTCAAATAATTTAGCCTTGTATTGTAAATTATTCGAAACAGGTTTTTCCGTTTACAAATATTGGTTCATTAAACTTTAACGAATCGTTTGCAGTTAGAATATCGTTCGATAGATAATGAAGAGTTCGGTCTGTTTTAATTTAAGGGCTACTACGTTCAAATAAAATTTTATTTTTGATTCGTAAAGATAGATTACAAGTTTTATTTAATACCATAACTACATGAACAAGCATATATAATGATTTGCCCTTTATAATTCTAAACCAAATATATCTTTTTCACTAGCTAAAAACGGAAGAATCACATATAGGTTAATTTTCGAAAATGTATAAAATGTTCTACAGGTATTCAAATAGAATTTTATTTTTAATTATCAAGATAAATTAGAAATTTAATACTATTCCATAATTCCTACCAAATACAGCTATAATTTCTTAAGCAAATTAAAAACTGATAAATTAATAGTACATCATTCTTAACTGGACAAATCTTCGTTTCTGTAACAAAAACTTTAGGTGAGATGGGTTAATTTCTGAATGTACCTAATGTGGTATACTTGCATTCGAATAAGAATGATTAAAATAAAAGTGTAATATTATTCTATAAACTACATTTTCTATCAAAGGAAATCAATATTTTTTCAAATAAAATAAAAACCGATAAATTAATTATAATTCTCCACAGAACAAATTTGCTTTGCTATAACAAACACTGTCTGGCAAGACGGGTTAATTTCTGAATATAAGTAATGTGACGGACTAATATTCAGATTAATTTGAATTTTTTACTGAAGAAGATTAAATTAAAAATTAAATTTTATCTATAATCTTTAACAGCTTTTTTTTATCAATAATCTTAGGTGTATTACCTTGGTCAAAATAAAAATTCATAGATCAATTTCAAACTTCAAATCAAACAGAACTAAAATTTAAATAAAAAAAATTATACATACTTAAGGCCTTTATAACTTTTTACTTCCTGCTTAAGTTCGATCAATAAACTTCCTCTTCTGATTTCCTCCAAATCAGTTATTACAAAAGGCCACCTGGGCAAACTTCACATATTCATAGAGAACTTAAATCAAAACTTTACTTTTTCCAATAATTTTCCTTTCATACTGACTCAAGAACTGCTTTATCTTTTTATTGATAAGTCAATAGAAACGGAGAAATTATATTGTTTATCATAGAAACGTTATTATCTGATATAAAAACCGCAATGAAACTTAATCTGGAGCATAAAATAACACAATTGTTGTTATCTGTTCTAAAGTTTCGGTTTGTACGGGGAATTCCCGTCTAGTATTCAATGGTTTTATTACCATACGTCTTTTTAAACTGGCGGCTCGAACGATTTTTCTTAACATAGCTTTATAAATATGTACATTTTGTAAATACTTGTGCCAGTATGTTAAGTCCTTCAAATTACTTAACGTTGTACAGCAACGTACGCTCTAAAGAAATTGAAAAGTCTGACACTAAAACTGAGGAAATTAAACTTGCAATTAAAAATATTGAAAAAGTGTACAAACCAAATTCGAAATTTTGGGTCGAGAAATTTGATCAAAAAGCCAATTACGATGATCCTGCTTACAGATGTGCATATTTGTTTAAATATGCTTCCTTGCACACATTTTTAGTGCAGGATATATTTACCAGAGTTTTAATAGAGTGTTCGGCTGTTATGAATCCTATATTTTGGAGTCATAACAATTGTGTTAATATTTGCAGTCTCGGTGGTGGACCAGGAATTGATGCCATTGGGATTATTTCTGCATTGCACAGAAGATTTGGACTCGTTTGTTGCTCTACGAAAATTCTCGAATTGATGCCCGGATGGAAGGATACCTTTGATTCGATTTTAGGTGAATTTCGGAACAATCATTATGGATTGTCTGGGAATCTTACGCCACAGTATTTTCAGTTTTCATACGTAGAGGCTGACTTGCTGGGCAAGATGGACAGCGTTGTAAAGAAAACTATAAGCTCAGCAAATTTGATAACTATGGTTAAGTTTCTCTCTGCTGTAACTTGTGTGGATACTGCACAAATGATCAGAGTAAGTGTTAAAATATTTGATTTTTACAAATAGAATTTCTTAAACTTTATTAATGAATTTAACTTTTACTGAATTTATAAAATTTAATTATATTAACCACTTTAGTATGTAACTCTGTCAATTGTATATCAATTTATCACTAGTCAATATTTCAGTAAACAAATAAATAAAACTAATTAAAAACTTTAACTCTCAAGTAATGTATCTTATTTATTTTAATTTTTTATACAGTAATTAGTTGTTTTAAGCAATTTATTAAATATTTCAATGTAACACGCACATAATTAGTAGAACAAAAGTAGAATTCATGTTTCCTAATTTCTCTATAGGCCAGGATAGCCTGGCTGGTAGGGTGTTGGACACATGTTTAAGAGGTCGAGAGTTCGATCCCCGCCGGCCGAAGACTCCCCGTGTACAAAATATTAGCTGGTGCATGCTAAATCTGTTGGGGTCACAAAGTCCTCCAAATTTGCATAACAAATGAATACCACTGGGGGTACTTCATCGCAAATTAATCGTGCTCTGGTTCAGGTTAAAATAACGATCTACGGAGGGATGGATAGTTTGTGAATGTGTCTCCTCAGTAAAACGGAATGTGACGTATGTATGTTGCCTCTGGATCCTCCTTAGGCATGTTTCCGAGACCGTCGCCAATAGCCCAATGTGCAGCTCTAGTGCGACATAAATAAAAAGTACCGAATCACCAAGTATAATTTCTCTATACGCGTTGTTATTTAGCATATTTCTCTATTAGTTAACTTATTTGAGCATGAGTTAGTGTAAACGTGTAGAAGAACATAATACTTTTGGTCCATGTTCGGAAATTTCACTTAGGGATACTCCCTCATTTTAGATCTTTTCATTTAAACCAGTACTTTTATTTATCTAAATTGTCCTACTTTTTGATTTCCTAATGATTTAAGTCGAAATCTATATTTAAATAGGTTCTGAGATAGCTATTTTGTCATAATTTTTACAATTTGTTACCAAACTAGATGAGCTTGGAAATTTGAGTAAATTTTTAAATTAATTTGTTGTGTGAATTATTTATAAAAAGAAAGCATTCATATCAGTCCAGTGGTTCTAGAGCAGTGTTTCCCATACTTATGACTTTTGTGTACCCTTTCTAAATTTTTCGTAACGCTGTGTACCACTAATAAAAAAATTAATATATTTTTTACTGTAAAAAAAATGCACAAAAGTTCAAAATCATAACTGGCTGTTGACACCACTAATTACTAACTGTTAACTCTGCAAAAAATAGCCAATAGAAAATATGTAATCGTCAATTTTCATGACTAGCATTGTTTTTAAATAAAAATTTTTGAAATTTTCGTTTGTTGCAAGATATTTCGCATTAGAAAGCGTACCCCCGCTAAACTATTCCCGTACCCCTGGGGGTACGCGTACCACACTTTTGGAAACACTGCTCAAGAGAAACACCAAATGAAGCAGTGCTTTCACAACATTTCTTAAAAGGGAAGATAACGGAGGTGTATGTTGACGGGGATAAAGTTGAGGAAAATCAAATCCAATTGTTAGATCGTCGTCTCACGTGACTATTGAGAGCAGTGATCTAATCAGAACGTAAGAAACCTACTTTATGTTAATTTTTCTAATTGCAATATTTTTATACAATATACACTTATTGCAATATTTCTATTTTAATTCATTCTGTTAAAATAACATTAATTTTTATGTTAATTTTCTTTAGACGCGATTTCTTTAAACATACTATTATAATCATTAACATAATTTTTATAATTTTGCCAAATCGATTATCGTAATGAACACAACTGTGGACATTATGTAGTTATTACTACGAATTTTTATTTGAGTTTTTTTTTTCAAACTTATTTAAATGATGAAACAATTTAAGAAACAAACAATTTTAACAAGCAATCGAACAAACTTATTTAAATTGCATAATTAAATGACTAAACCTGTATTAAATGATTTAAACAATCTCAATACTTGCATTCGAATAAGAATNAAAACATATTCCACATCAACATTCAGATACAATTACAATTACAGATATACATACACATATTCTCAAGAGCACACATACACGCATTAATATAACATTACTGTTATGTATTTCATGCGCCCCACGTTTTTCGTTTTTCAAATTTTTTTTAATTATTATTCTCCACTACAAAAACGTGGTTTTTAAAAATATTATTTTTTATTTTGAATTTTTTTTTGTGTTAATTTTCTTTAGACACGATTTCTTTAAACATACTATTATATAATCATTGACATAATTTTTATTATTTTTACAAATAGATTATCGTAATCAACACAACTGTGGTCATTATGTATTTATTATTACGAATTTTTTATTTGAGTTTTTTTTTTCAAACTTACTTAAATGATGAAACAATTTAAGAAACAAACAATTTTAACAAGCAATCGAACAAACTTATTTAAATTGCATAATTAAATGACTAAACCTGTATTAAATGATTTAAACAATCTTATTTCATTCTTAACTTACTTTAATACGTTAAAGGAATTTTAATATAATTGGAACTCTTTACAAACAGTGATTAAAAAACCTAACACATCGCACTGTTGATAAATATTATTTAGATACATGGGAAACTTATAAGCATGTCTGAAAAAGAATTAAATCAATTATGGAAGATTTATGAAAAAACTTCTTAGCTGAAGCACATTTTGAAACCGCGAACAGATTCTTTTATGATTGGTTTATTGAAATTACATACATTTGCAGGCTTGTGTGCTCAATTTAGGCTAATAAACCTTTGTCAAAGAAGAACAGATATCACAATACACAGAATGGCGTCACGGAGAAGCATCCAGGGTAACAGCGGGATTCGAACCCGTGACCAATACGTTTTGCACAGTGCTTGGCGTTCGATACAGCTCGGCCAGGGAGACCCCAGATTCTCTTTAATTCATTTTTTTTCAAACGAAATAAAAACAAAAGAAAGAAAATCGTACCTTAGTTGTTTTGTTCGTAATATCGAAGTCAAGCATGAATGGCTGCGATCACTAAGCGGGTGGGTGACCACTTTGATCAGCATTGCATAAGGACCGAGGGTGCTCGGTATCGGGCCTCGTGAAACTGTTCTACCGTAAAGTTCTCACAGGTCGTCGGACTACCTAAGTAGGGGAGCCATCCCTTCTGCAGAGGATCAAAATTGTGATGACGTGTCTTCGGATCATCCTCAGGGATGTTTCCCAGAGTGTCACCAATAGCCCATTGAGCAGCTCTAGTGCGACGTAAATAAAGTACCTACCTGTTCCTAATATCACTCCTATTTTGAATCATCAATAATCACGTGAAACAACCATCCAATGTCAGGGTTCTATTTTCCTCCATTGTTCATCTTCATGTACAGTTTGATGTTGTTGTTGTTTTAGTTCATTTACGTCGCACTAGAGCTGCACAATGGAATATTAGCGACGATCTGGGAAACATCCCCGAGGATGATCCGAAGACATGCCATCACAATTTTGATCCTCTGCAGAGGGGATGGCACCCTCGCTTCGGTAGCCCGACGATCTGCACGCGAAGTCGAGCACTTTACGGTAGAACAGTTTAACGAGGACCAATACCGCACACCCTCGGTACCTACGCAAACTAATCCAAGTGGTCACCGACCCGCACACTGACCGCAGCCAGTGATGCGTGACTTCGGTGATCTGCTGGGAACCGTGTCTTAACGATCAGTCCACTGCGGGACTACCGTTTGATAATAGGCATGAAAGAAAGCACTGTCACTGATGTCATATATGTAAGTCATAAGCTTCTGTTGAAATTCCCCCCCCCCCGAATCAAATCAGTTTAGTTGGACGTCATCAACTCTATCAAGGTCTTCTTAATTATTTATTAAATAAGAATACAATTAATTAAAACGGTAGTCAATTTAAAAAATATATATATTTTACGTTCTTATACTAATGTTTGCACAATTTAAATAGCAAGAGTAACCCTCACTCAATTTCTTTTACAGAACATTTTCAAGTCAATGCGTCCTGGCGCAGTAGTTTTCATTATTGACAATGCAGCTGGTGGATACAGTGAGCTAGTGTCTGAAATAGCAAAAGAATGCACACTAAGACCTATTTTTGGCCCATTGCAGTACCTTCAGTACACTAACGCCCAATTTAATGTAGAAGATTATAATAGTAGAAGTTGCTCTAGTACACAAATGACCGTTCATTTATTAATGAAGCCATACCTAACAGAATGGAATTCATCAATTACTGGAATGAACTTTCCCGCCAGTATCCCAGTGAGTCCTCTCTGCTGGCGTCCACCGTTACGGCGTCCACCATACTGGCCCCCCTTCATTCCCCGGCCCCCGCCTCATTTTTTTACAGATGTATAAAGAAAATTTTAATACTATTATTTGAAAATTCCGTATTAATATCTGAATAATATATTTTTTATATTTTTGAATGGAATCTAAGCCTACACAGAGATTGGCTAAAATACAGACGTGATTTGGCTGTGAAAGTATTTTATAAATTTTGCTTCATTTCACAAAAGAAAATTTAAATTTATAACTTTCAATAAGGTGTACAAATCTATTTGATTTAGCCAATAAGAAATATATTCCATAGAAAACATATTAGTATACATACTTGCTCACCTGTGAATATATGTATATATATTGCATCATTTGCAAACCCGTTTGACTGAAATTTAGTATATACCTATATTGTCCAAAAGCAGTCAAAATGACTGTATTGTAAAAGAATAATTAATGTGTAAAGAAATTTGTTTAAAATTAATTTTTAATATTTTCATATTATTTACAGTTATGTAACAAGTTATTAGTAAATACTAACAATAAAAAATTATATGTTGTACAAAATTCTAAGTAATTGAGTCATTATATATATCATTGTTTTTCTAATTGAAATTAAAACCAGTTAAAATGACTTCCTAGGCAGTCTAGTGTTAAGCATAGGATACACCCTGTCAGTGTCCGGGGGCCTCAAGCACTCAGGGGTCCCTTGAGAATTTTACTTTTTATAATTTATATTAAAAAAATAAAAATAAACAGCATTGCCTTATGTAATTTCTAAAATAAATATATTCTCGTGTAAAAAGTGTGCATTTTTATTTTTCTTCTACAAATAATGATTTATTATCATGCAAATACCTATAATTTGATCAGTTTATCACCAGGAAGACTTAAAAAGTCAACCGAAATCTATTTCTCTATGTTAAAATGAAGTTTTTCGGTACTCAACTATCTAAGTCATAATGTCGTTGTTTAATTACGTTGCACTGGAGCTGCACAATGGGCTATTGGCGACGGTCTGGGAAACATCCCTGAGGATGATCCGAAGACATGCCATCACAATTTTGATCCTCTGCAGAGGGGATGGCACCCCCGTTTCGGTAGCCCGACGACCTGCAAGCGAAGTCGAGCACTTTACGGTAGAACAGTTAAACGAGGACCAATACCGCACACCCCCGGTTCCTACGCAGGCTGATCCAAGTGGTCACCCACCCGCTCACTGACCGTAGTCCGTATTGCTTGACTTTGGTGATCGGCTGGGAACCGTGTCTTAACGATTAGTCCACTGCGGGACAAGTCATAATGTCTCTAAATATGCTTGACTAGCACCAACTCTGTTTAGTATTATAATTAGTTAAATAAAATGTTAATTGAAACAGTTTAGAATTACACAGCACTAAAGGACACAGCAACTTTTAAACTGGTTATGTCTGATGCACACTAAAAGATGTTTTAATAACTGACTTTGACGAAATAATTAATACCCTTTGAATTCTTTTTTTATTTGTTATACCCTTATGTTTTTTTCAATTTAATTATTTTAATTAGCTTCTTGGTTTTGAAAATTACTTTATTATTTGAAGATTGCAACTAGTTAGCATCATAATTTTTTTTAAAAAAACTATGCATATAGGGGTTTTCAATTAAAAGTTCCCATTTTAATTTGGGACTACACGTTTAAAAATGCTTTATTTTATGTGCATTGAGTTTTTGGGAGTAATAAAAATGTGTTGAAATTATTGCAAATCTTAAAAATGCTTTTATGTAAGTGAAGTTTTTTAGTTTGATTTTAAGCAGTATAATATGTTATAGGGACCAAAAACATTTCTGTGCCCGGGACCCCTGCTTGCTATTGAGACTGCCCTGGTCATTTGATTTTATCTTCTTGACTTTTCTGATTTACTAATAATAATGTTCATTTCTCTTATATTATGGAAGAGAAAATGATATACCTCATTTATATTCACAGTAAATAGATAATTATTTTGTTCTGAATACGCTAAATAGAAAAAAAAACTGGGTTTAAATCTCCTGGCCACTCAAATAACGAAAAACCAAGACAAATAGAGGTTTAAAACTTTCCGGACAAAAAAATCTGCCATGAAACGAAACTTAAAGTAACATTAAATTACGTGCTTAATTTTGGCACGTTTAGTGTTTTATTTGGCGTAAAATAATACATTTTCCTGTATATACAAAATATGATACATTGTTCACAAAATGTAAATTAGCTGTCGTGGTCCAAAAAGCCTTTCACCTTGAAGGAGGACAAAACACTCTGTTTCTGTAAAATACGATTTACAGCTACCTTTCGATTGTTTTTCAAGAACAGAATAAGCAACTTCATTGTCTTTTGAGTTATTTGAGAGGAAGCATTTGCATATCATATAATTCAAAGAAAGTAATAAAGAATATATATTTGACAATAAATTACGTTCTTTCATTTTTATCATGGTTTCTCTCTGTTGCATTATTCAGCAAAATTGTGTAAATATGAGTTTTTTGTCAATAACTAATAATGCTTAATAAGAAATATTTGTGGCATATAAATTATTTTTCTCTCCAATTTTTCTTTTGTGTTTACTAGGCATTTTTGTTTGTCCGCTTTCTTAAATGCTATGTCGTACCTTTTATAACTTCAGTACCCTTTGTTTTAGGATTCTAAAATTAAAACATTGGCTACAAGAAGCAATTTTAGCTCCCGATTCTAAGGATCATTAGAACGTCGTTCGGGAAAGATTTTTGAATAATTAATTTTGCGATGTTTTTTTTTTTATTTTTTTTTTAAACTTTATCCATTTTTACTGCATACATTAAACTGCAGACGATTCTGTTCTGGAGTTTATTGCACTTTCTTCAATATTAATTTTTATTTCAAGGTCAGTGATCAGCATGAGTAGCATTTGAAAGCTACGTCACCGAATATATTTTCTGAAACTATATCTTTGTTTTTTTTAAAAATATAGTTATGCTTTCGAAACGTATTTGTAAAAAACTAAATAATTTAAAATCAAATGTATTTGAAATAAGGTTAATAGAGAAATAGTACTGATTCGCCTAGGAAAACCGTAAAAAAATTGCTGTAATGTTATTAATACTGTAAAATTCACAAATAATAATATCTCTTTCGACGCATTAAATTCTGCCCCAGTAGAACACCGAACTCAAGCGTCACTGACTGCTGTCAATAAGCTGGTGGGTGACCACCTTAATCAGCCTGCGTAAGAACCAAGGGTGCACGGTGTTGGTCCTCGTTAAACTGTTCTACCTTAAACTGCTCGACTTCAAACGCAGAGCGTCAGGCTACCAAGGCAGAGGAATCATCCCCTCTGCAGAGGATCAAAATTGTGATGGCATGTCTTCGGATCATCCTCAGGGATGTTTCCCAGATCGTCTTCAATAGCCCATTATACAGCTCTAGTACAACGTAAATAAAATATCTATCTATCTATCAAATTCTACGTGAAATTGCAAATAATTTTATCGGATAAAGATGTTTTTTTTAAAAAATTTTATAGTTAATAATCCTTGAACTAATTGCGAAATGATACTTTTTTTTATTCAGTCATATTTCCAGCACATATTTCAACAGCTTTTCATCGTCATTTTAAATTTTTAAATTTTATAGTTTAGTTTTGCAAATCAAAATGTAATGTAAAGAAAAAAAAAGTGGGCAAACATTCGAGAAAAATATGCACTCAAAATTGGAATAATTTAAGAACAAATTTGAATTTACAAAAAGGGTTTGTTAGTTCATAAACAAAACTGACGAACAACAAAATATAATGTGTAATGACCGCCAAACAGCGAATCTTAGAAACTTTCTTTTGAGGTCTTTGATACTTCTACCTCCTCAACCATTTTTATGCAAAATTGTGGCTAGACATATTTTTTAATTTAGAGTATAGAAGCAGGTGAAGCTAAAATATAAGTAGAAAATAAAAAAAAATGCAATACTAGAAATAGTACTAGAATTTCATTGAAAAAGTAAAAGACATTTCTACTATGCATATAATTGTAGTTATCTTCCTTCGCTGCACTGTATATTTCGTGGGCCCAGGATAGACTCACATCAAGGGGGTAAAGATAAGACCCGGTCTTATGACGAGTGCAGAGGTTATCGAATGGAACAGAACAGTGCTGCTATTGGACGAAATCCTTATTATTTGTTAAGGTAGGAGTGTTTTGTAAATATATAATAAATTGAACTAAAAATAATTTTTGTAAATCAAATGACCAATAAATAAGGCTAGTTCAAAAACAAAAGTACATTAGAGAATTGCTATAGTGAAACAAACTTATCTACACTGAAGCCGTGAATTTATCAACGACAACACGCCAATAGGGTAGGTCCTTCTTCTTGACTAATAAAGTGTGATTTAGTTTCTTCGCTAGAAACTAATTTCCACAGAATCGAGTCTCCCGTTTTTAATATTTGAGAACAAACAATACAATATTATAGTTCGTCTAAAGTAAGAACTCCCCCCGCCACAAAGTCTTAGGCCGTCTGCCGCTATGGAAATAAGAATAGCGCATTTCAGGGAGGGTAGCTTCTCTTCACTCTTGAGCTAACACAGTAGACCAAAGAAAAAGAATACATTTCTCTCGCAGAATTGATCTGAAACCTGTCCTAAACAGTGACCCCACACCCCTACTTAAAATAGCTATATCTCGTTGCCATAGTCACCGCCACGGGTCCAGACGTATAGCTAGGGGTGTTCTTACTTTAGACAAGCTATAGAATTCTTGTAATGTTTCTTTAACTTGAAATAGAGAACGACGTTTGCAAAATTGAATTTTTTCTTGCGTTTAAAATTAGTTAAGATTAAAATTAAACTGCTGACGACTCTTTTTTTTTCTTACTTCGTGTATTTAAGAGAAAATATCAGTGATGTTGTCTAGTTTTCATTAAAACAGGAGTTTATTTCGCGTTCTTTATTATTTAATTATTTTTTATTCGATATGTTAGACACACTCATTGATAATCGTTAACTTGATAAAGAGACAGATTACGCGCGCATATTTAGTATTTCTACAGCTATCTGAAAAAGATAATGTTTCTTTTGTTTATAGTTATGCTTTAAAAAGTTATTTCCTTAAAAATTAAAGAAAATTAAAGATAAACTCCGCAAAAATCTTATAATATAAAGCTACTAGGAAGGATAAAATACAATAATAAATAAAAAATATTGGAATTATTTTAGCTTTATTAATTGAGTTGGTATTTGTCTTTTAGTTTTGTGTATGATTTCGTTGTGCTGTTCAGTACTAATTTATTGATTTTTTCCCTGTACGAAGAACTGACATTCAGCTAGTAATTTAAAAAAAAATTAGTTAAATATTTCGTTCCTTAGAATATTGTGAGAGTTCTTTTTTCAATGTTCTTTTAATAAAACTCCGCAAAAATAACTCGTAAGTTCGTTGAATGAATATGGAAATAGATTCTAAAAAAAAATATTTAAAAAAACCTTTCACTTTTTAAATCAGTATTCAGAGCCGGTACAATTTTCATGACCAAAAACTCCAACCTCAATAATTTAGTCCAATCCAACCACAAAATTAGTCGGTGGTCAATTAATATCGTGTGGCGTGTTCTTAACTCAAACCTACTGGCGTATAAAACTAGTTGAAGATGGTTTGGGAATCTGAAATGACCGCTTTGGGGTTGCCTGGGCTCACGACGGAATCTGAAATGAAAAAATAAAATGAAAGACAGGCGTTGTTTTCTCCACCTACCTTAGCACACCTGTAATATTTGCCTACTAATAACCCCTGAACGAGCATAAGTCTCTGTCGGGTTTTTCGCAAAGAGGCATGTCTGTTAAGATGACAAGCAACTTCCCCAGACTAGCTGAGAAGGTGATATCAAACTTATTTGTTAATTTTGGGGACCACTTATAAATTACAGACCTTTTGTCCATACCAATGCATGCGATAAACTTTTAGTTCACTAACTATATTTTTACTTTTAATTAAATAGCGTGTAAGGTTTGGTTTTATAATTTATTTATTTTGAGGAAGGATTTCTATTAAACATATATTTCATAATCGTCGTAGAACACCCGACCCAATTTTGGGTTTACGATTACTAATATTCAACTCCGTAACCTTGCAATTTTGAACACAATCCAGAAGACAAAGGGTTTCCTTGATCAAGTATTGGGAGAAATTTGCATTGGTGGAGGACTTTTTGAATGGAACTAATCTGCATTTGCGTTACATGGAGAGGAAAATCACGAAAATTTCCCACTGTTAACCTGACGACAAGGGACTCAAACCCATTATCTATCTTCCACTACGGATATTTTAAGTCAGCACTGTGGTCAGGTGCAGAATGCGTAACGACCTGCCATCACTGAGGTTCGAACCTGGTTTACCTCATTGAGAGGCGAATGCTCTATCTTGTGAGCGACCACGGCTCTATTATTAGATCTACAGTACAATAACAGTTTTATAGTACAAAAACAGAGCACCGCGTAGGCATGATATTTATATAGGTAACCGTTCAACGCAATAACCATGCTTAGCAAAATATTTTATTCTTTCTGATTTAAAATGTGTGTCATAAATTGAGTTTTAGTTTGTAAAGGTTAGAAGGTACACTTATCCCTTGGACGCAGAATTTTTATTAAACATATTTTTCATAAGTTTTTCCTTATTTTGTATTAATATAAGTCAAAATAAGTGAAAAATATTATATTTAGCATTTTATTAGTTTATGTTTATGAAACATTGAATAAAATGCAGGAGTCTTTTTTTCTGGTTTAAAGATAAAATCTTCCAAACACTTCCATACAATAGCTTTTCAAATTTGCACTCATATGCTGTTATTTAAATCTACGAGAGACAGTTAGTTATTCATCATTGAAAGTTCCTTTATTTACAAAATCAATTATTAATAAATTTTTGAATATCAATGAAAAAACACTCTACTCAACTACTTCTTTTCGATTCTATATTTTAGTACTAATATAGGTCCAATATCCTAGCGCATTGTTTTTAAGTAACTATTGCTTTTTATTATTAAAAAATACCAAAATCTATATTTCTTTGTAATAAAGCGACCGAAAAAAAAAAAAAATAAGAGACACTGCGTCTAAGGATTAATGAGTAGAAAGCAAAATAAACACCCAGAAAAATCGGCTTACCTGTATTGGAGTTCAAAGTTGGACCAAAATATGCTACCTTGAACACAATATTTGTGCAGTTTTGCTGCAATCATAACAAGATGTTAAATCGAACATTTTCAAGTTGAACCATAATATCGTGTAATAAGGTTCAAGAAGCACTATAGTATTGTTTAACTTAGAGAAGTATTGGAGTTGTAACTTGATGACTATAACTTGAACGATATATTATAATCCAAAACCATAAAACTCGCGTTCAGCAGTGCACTGATCGTAAAGACACGGTTCTCAGTAGAACACCGAAGTCAAGCATCACTGACTGCGGTCAGTAAGCGGGTGGGTGACCACTTTGATCAGGCGTAGGGACCGAGGGTCAGTGGTATCGATCCTCGTTAAACTGTTCTACCGTAAAGTGCTCGACCTCGCGTGCAGGTTGACGGGCTACCAAAGTGGAGGAGCCATCCTCTCTGCAGACGATCAAAATTGTCACGGCATGTTTTTGGATCATCCTCAGGGATGTTTTCCAGACTGTCGTCAATCACTCATTGTGCAGCTCTAGTGTGCAACGTTACCTACCTAAATACCCTAAAACTCGTAGCATAAAGGAATATTTTTGAAATATTATTTTTTTAAAAAAAATTGTAAGCATGACTTTTTAGACAACATAATTGCACAGGGATTTGGCTTAACTATTTTAATTGTCTCAATTGTTCTCATTCTTAACAAAACAAAAATTTCAAGAATTGTTGTCCTGAAAAAGAGGGGGGAAAAGCTTGTTCGCAAGTTCATACACAGTTAAAAAAAATATTTGTACACGTTAAACTATAATTTCTTGTAAACTTACTACAATATTACGGCTTTGAATAGAATCATGCGCTGTTCAATTGAAACCCTATCATTTGTAAAAAAAAATAAAAAAAATTATTTTCATGGCAATGTAGTAACTTGATAACTTTCAAATTTGCACAATGTAAGAGTTGAAAGTATTTTTATGATTTTGAAAAGTATAATCCTACATTTGAGAGAAAAAACATCTTTTTGACTAGTGAGATTTGTTTCCTAATCAATAATTAAGAAGAAAAAAGGCCAGCCAGGCGGCCGAGTGGTTAGCGTGCCTGCCTGCGACGTCTATGGCTGCGGGTTCGAATCCCGCTCTGGGCATGGATGTTTCTCTCTCTCTGTGTTGTCNAAATTGTCACGGCATGTTTTCGGATCATCCTCAGGGATGTTTTCCAGACTGTCGTCAATCACTCATTGTGCAGCTCTAGTGCAACGTTACCTACCTAAATACCGTAAAACTCGTAGCATAAAGGAATATTTTTGAAATATTATTTTTTTTAAAAGAAATGTAAGCATGACTTTTTAGACAACATAATTGCACGGGGATTTGGCTTAACTATTTTAATTGTCTCAATTGTTCTCATTCTTAACAAAACAAAAATTTCAAGAATTGTTGTCTTGAAAAAGAGGGGGGAAAAAAGCTTGTTCGCAAGTTTATACACCGTTAAAAAAATATTTGTACACGTTAAACTATAATTTCTTGCAAACTTACTACAATATTACGGCGTCAAATAGAATCATGCTCTATTCAATTGAAACCCTATCATTTGTAAAGAAAAAAAAAGAAATTATTTTCATGGCAATGTAGTAACTTGATAACTTTCAAATTTGCACAATGTAAGGGTTGAAAGTATTTTTATGATTTTGAAAAGTGTAATCCTACATTTGAGAGAAAAAACTTATTTTTGACAAGTGAGATTTGTTTCCTAATCAATAATTAAGAAGAAAAAAGGCCGGCCAGGTGACCGAATGGTTAGCGTACCTGACTGCGAAGTCAATGGCTGCGGGTTCGATTCCCACTCTGGGCATGGATGTTTCTCTCTCTCTGTGTTGTCTTCTGATGTGTGAATGTATGAATGTGGCCCACCCTATGAACGGGTATTTGTGGCAGTGGGGCGTGGGTAATGTTGCTCGCCTCCGTGACATTGGTTCACAGGTGCCCACTGGGTAACGATAAATGAGCAACACTACCGGCATCTTCTGAGGCGAAGAACGAAAGTTCAGTGCCTGCCGTTATTGAAAAAGAAAAATAATTAAGAAAAAAATTCAATTTTTTTTTAATGAAAATAGCAAGTCAAAACTTTTACAATTGCTAGTTACAACAAAAATTAACAAATAAATAAGTAAAATAAAATAAAAATTTCAGTTTGTATGGAGTTGGAGAAATTGTGAATTTTTTTTGGGGGGGGGGNTTTTGGGGGGGGGGGGAATTTCATTCCTGACTTTTCAAAATGTAAGAAATTTTAAGACATTAATAATTTCCAAGGGTTTACATAGAAAGAAAAAAAAATCATGTTCCCCTTTTAGCTTTTATTTTTATTTATAAAACAAAGTTTAAAGTTGACTAAAACTCAAAGAACGTAAATTATATATTTTCCCCGATGACCAACAATAGTGTCAGTTAAATAAGTCCAAAAAATTCGTACTTAAAATGATTCGCATTAAACTGCACATTTAAACCCTTTTATAATCATAAAAGCTTACAACTCAGCAAAACTAGAATTTGATAGACACACGTTTAACGTAAGTTTAACTTCGCTAATTACAAGTGAAGTTCATAAAATGCGAGTTAATTCACCCGTAATGAATCGTCGACTTTATGAACCACAGGTGTTCTTTTCATTCCGTAATATGCAATTTTTCCCGATTTCCGTGACAACGTCAAGCTGTACAGTGAGTGATTAATGAGTTTCAGCGAGCTTGCTCATCTGGGAACCGCTCTGACAAATGAGCGAGCACACTAATTAACCGCTCTTCAACGAGATTTCGGTGGTTGTCTTGTGTCGCAACGGGAATTCCAGATGGAAAAACGGATAAAAAGATATTAAGTCATAATCCTTTTTAGAATCAGCATTCCAGACACTCGGTGAATTAGTTTGGCTTGTCTTGAATGTGTGAAGTTGCTTTCTAAAAGCTTCAGTTTACAAGGTTTTAATTAAAATTTATGATGGACAATGATATAGACTGGAATTCTGTAAAGAGAAAAAAAAAAGAGATACAGTCGAGCTCCTATTTAAAGAACTTCTATTTTGCAAATTTCTCTATTTTGCGATTTTTTCCGAAGAACCAAGAACGTTTTAGAAAATTCTTCGTAAAATAACTCCGAAATAGCGAAGTGAATTTTCCATTTAACGAACTTTTCTTTAAGATCCACTTTCCCTATTTCCCTAAATATTTCGGAAAATTTCAAACTTGTTAACGCAAACGACCTTGAATTGATTTTCTCAGCCGCTTAACTTTTAGAGAAAGCTGTAAAACCCCTTTTCCTTTTTGTTTGCATTTCATACAGGAATCCATGCCAAAAATTGATTTACGAGAAGGCATAACTGAAATTTCTAAAGCATAGAACTTAGATGTTACAGATCGTACTATTCGTAACAGTTTTGCTGAAGCTGGATTCTTAGTCAGCGCAGAGAATTCGGAAAGTGCGGAGGACGAGAATGACATTCCTTTAGAAGAACTTAAAATGATGTGGGTTCAGCTAAGAGAGAATCACGAAATTAATTGATGATGTACTGATTAATGATTTTCTTTTTATTGATTCTGAAGCTGCAACCACAGAAACATTAACTGACTTGGATATTTTGGGACAGTGGGAAAAATAAAAACATTACAGCAATCAATAAATTGTGAAAAAGATCGGAAGATGTTGAAGAAATCACCAGACCTTCATATGATGAAATGTTAAAATCATTTGAAACAATTAAATAGTAGACAATAATTTTCAAGATAAAGGTGCATCAATTGATAATTTAATTACGTCTAGTGTTTATGAATTTAAAACCTGTTTTATGTTGTTTGTATTTCCAATGGTAGTTTTCTATTTAACGAATTTTCCATATAACGAACTTTTTGGGATTTAGTGACTTCGTTAAATAGAGATCCGACTTAACGATGATTATTTAAATACCACTTAGGCTATTAGTGACTTGTATTAGGTTAATTATAAAATATTTAAATACATAAAATACATTAAGTTAACTTCCAAAATTTTAAAATCGTGCCTTCTAGTTTTATAACTCTACCAGATCATATCAATATTTGGATCAATAAGCCTATTTTAACCCGGGCGAACTTCAAGAGTAATATGCAAAGCGAAGGCTCTTTTTGGTTTGGCGTCAGCGACTTTCTGTCTCTTGATTTGTAATTTAAAAAAAAATAAAATCAAGTGATACTGGTTTCACGTTAAATCAGTCGGTTCCCAAAGTTCCCCATATTCCCATAACAAATCATACCTCTGGGGATACTGATCCAGGAGCTTCTTTGTCTTCTGGATTGGGTTCAAAATTACAAGGCTACGGAGTTGAATATTCGAAGTCGTAAACCCAAAATTGGGTCGGCTGTTCAACGACGGTTATAAAATAAAGCATAAAATAAAGGCAAGTGAAAGTCATATGTTGAAATCTCTTTTGTCTTTTTGCCAGCAGTTATATCAGTCTAGTTCTCGCAGTATTATAACTCAAAATTATTGCAAACATTTCTTTCAACCTGGAGAAGAAAAAAAAGAGTCATCTCTGTAATTCAAAAGAAGTCGTATATTTAAAATTTGATTTCTCAGGAACTTATGTAGTTTGCAATGCTCGCTCAAATTTTGTATTTTGCCATGCAACATTACATACTTTAAAATGATGTAAAAAATTACATACCTGACAATTCAAAATTGTTTGGACTATTATTAAATAAATAATGAAAATAAACAATAAATATTTACTAAAATTTTTCTTTTGTATGAATTATCTTCTATCTTTTCTTTCTTTATTTATAAGAAGCCGCGCAGAAGCAACACCTCCTAGAATAAGGAAGGCCTCAGCACGGATCAAATTAGTAGTCCGATGTGACGAAGTTAACCGCGCAGTTGATAAAAAATTAGAAAGATGTCATTACGTTCGGGGTACTAAGCTGCGCAGTGGTTGAAAATACGAAATATGTCATTACGTTTGGACTACTAAAGGATATTTATGGTAACCCGTGCAGAGGCCTACTCTTTTCTAGGAGGTATTGGCAGAAGGCCCATATCCCATACATCATGAAATAGTATAAAAAGTTAAAATAAAAGACAGTTTGAGTTCAGCAGTCTATGGGGTGGCTGTTGCAGGGAGACAAGCACCTTGCTTGTATAACTGAAAGAAAATGAAAATAATAAGAGCAACTTGCTGTAATCAGTGGATGGCTGTAGTTTGATTGTCAACGTGAAGTAACATAGGTCAGGATTTCAGTATTGGTAAAGTGTTTGATGCTGTGGACTATTGGTACTTTGGATTATTGATGTAGACTATAGATGCTGGAATTGAAGACTATTATTATGAATTATCTTTGCATAAACGAATTTTTTAACTGTGTTCAAAAATTTTTCAGTTTAATTAAAAGTTTCTCGAGATATAGCGAAATGCCCAAAAAGTTAACGTTAAGGGGTCCAAACTTTGGATAGCTCTTCTTATCCGTCTGAACTAATTAATTAGCCTATTTTAGGAATTTGTTACACTTTGAAACATTAAGATTCAGTCCTAGAACATGAAGATCCGATCATTAGATCAAAAATTATACAGGGTGGTTAATTTTTTTTTAGCTCACTGTACATTTTAAATCCAAGGACTCAAATTTTAATAAACTTGTTTTTCAGAGAATTTATCAAACATGAGAAAAATATCGTTAATGTCACCAGCATCGAAAGTTATCCAGTAGAATTTTTTAATTATGAGGCAAACTTGTATTCAAAGGGGCAAAATTGCTACATGTGATAATACATTGTGCAGATTTTAATAAAACCGTTCGATTTTATACATATTTGCAAAAGGTTTTTATTAAATTGTTACAAGCAATATCCTTNATATATATATATATATATATATATATATATATATATATATATATATATATATATATATATATATATATATATATATATATATATATATATATATATATATATATATATATATATATATATATATATATATATATATATATATATATATATATATATATATATATATATATATATATATATATATATATATATATATATATATATATATATATATATATATATATATATATATATATATATATATATATATATATATATATATATATATATATATATATATATATATATATATATATATATATATATATATATATATATATATATATATATATATATATATATATATATATATATATATATATATATATATATATATATATATATATATATATATATATATATATATATATATATATATATATATATATATATATATATATATATATATATATATATATATATATATATATATATATATATATATATATATATATATATATATATATATATATATATATATATATATATATATATATATATATATATATATATATATATATATATATATATATATATATATATATATATATATATATATATATATATATATATATATATATATATATATATATATATATATATATATATATATATATAAATATATATATATATATATATATATATATATATATATATATATTGTAACTTTTTAGTCCTTAAAGGATGGATGTAATTTATATTTTCGATTTAATATAAAACACTCTACCGAAAAGTTATAACTAAATGAATACAACGTAACCAAGGACATATTTTAAAAACCGACATTTTACTATCAGCTTTAAAAGATAATTTATCCAAACTAATTTATTTTCTATGCAAATTTGCTTACAAAAATGCACCCCGCAACAAGAGCAAGCCGAAGGAAGACAATAACCTTTTGCATAAAACTCCACCTATAAATTCTTATCATCTTTCTTGCATGTAAAAAAGAGATTTACACACAATTAATAAACTTCACACTGTTTTCATTACTCATAATGTCATAACTGATAAGCTCAGCTTACATTTATTGGGAAGGAAATAGAATTCTAATAACAGAGTAGCACTATTTAAGCGGTGGAACGAAAGATAAGAAAGAAAAGAAAAGAAAAAAATCCTCTTACTTTTAGGCACGAAAGTTCTGTTTTTAGCTTTCACAAAGCCGAAATGAAAGTGACAGAGTATAAAATGCTTGGCCTATAATTTGTCATAAACCAATAATCAAAACTTAAACCTCCGCATTATATGTTATTTTTTCGGGGTAATCTTTCAGACATTTACGTGTTGTACTTGAAAGTAAGAATTATTATTTACAGGCATGTCTTGTTTTTGCGAGGATTTTTTTTAAACTGAAAAATATAAAGTTTAAATTTGGTAATAATGTATTAGGTTTAAAATAAAATTATATATCCTCTTGAGATAGGCTATTTAATTTATTGAACGGTCTTTGATATATAGTCTAACCCCTCTATAGTGAACCTAATGTATAGTGAACATTCGGTTGTTATAAATGTTTTTAGCTCTTCCGTGTAAGCTGCCAATTAACTTGTGTTATTTTATACGCTTACAGTGAAAAGCGGAAAAATTTGTATTTCGTTTATAGAGGACACAAATTTCCTTTTTGCAGGTAAAAATGTTAGTTTTTTTTAAATCTATGTGATAAGAGCCGTGTGGCTCATAGCATAGAGCGCTCACCTTCCAAGAGGTGACTCGGGTTCGAATCCCAGCTGTGGCTGGTCAATACGAATTCTGCACCGGTAAATACAAACCACAGTGCTTACGTAAAATATCCTCATAGATAGACGGATCATAGGATAGAGTCCCCCTGCCGTCAGGATAATCGTGGAAGGTTTTCGTAATTTTCCACTTAATGAAACGCAGATGCTGGTTTGTTCCATCAAAAAGTCCTCCATAAAGGCAAATTTGTCCCAATACTTGATCCAGGAGTTCCCTTATTTTTTGGATTGGGTTCCAAATTACAAGGCTACGGAGTTGAACATCGGTAGTCGTAAACTCAAAATTGTTTCTGTTGTTCAACGACGGTTATAAAATAAAATAAAATTTATGTGATAGAGACGCAATTGCTTTCGGGATAAGAGGTGTTCTAAAGAGGTGAATAAGGTTCGAATCCCAGCGGTGGCTAGTTTGTACGAACTCTCCTCCGGTTCACACTGATCACAGTGCTGAAATATCCTTAGTTCTAGGTGAATCATGGGTTAGAATCCTCTTTCCTTCGGGCTAAACATGGGAGATTTTCGCGGTTTTCTTCTTCATGTGACGCTAAGGAAATTACAGGGATACAAAGTGGAACATTGATTGTCGTAAACTCAGAATCGGTTCTGCTACTCAACCCCGGTTAAAAAATAAAATAAAATAAAATCTGTGCGATAAGTTCAAAAATATATAATTATGACTTTTAATGAAAAGGAAATGTTACACATTATAAAGGGGAGTTTACAATGAGTTATTTCTCTGTAATGACTATAATGGTAATGTTTCCAAAAAATAGGCATATCGTAGAACGAATTTGTTGCGCAGGAATTCCAACTTTTGAATGCAACTTTCTTCAAATATGACGGAAATAAAAAAAATATAATCAACTAAAAAATTCAAAAAAATGACGAAAATTGAAAAACGGCTTAAAAATTAATTAAGAGGAGACAACCATACTTTGTTATATGGAAAATATTTTAAATGTAATATATCACTTTGTTTAAAATTTTCGCCATAGAAATTCGCTGTAAGAATATGTAAGGAAATAATGATAAAGAATAAAGAAATAAAGAAAATAATGAATAAATAAGGAAAATATGGAATAAAATAAGGAATAAAGAAAATATAAGGAAACTATGTTGTAGGAGGGAGACTATATATTTAGTTAGTTTATAATTCATAAAGCAAATAATTTACTATAGCTATCACCATTTCCAACAATTTCGCTGAAATAAGCTAAATAAAGGTTTTTATTTTTATTTTGGATTTAGTGAACCATGGTTTATAGTAAATTTATTGCAGGGTCCGTTATTTCTAAATGAAAATACCCAAAATTTTGCATAAAAAGTCTTGTCTTAAACTTTCTAACAAAACTATTTTTACCGAAGAACTTTTATTATTTTAAGTAATAATTTAGTAGAACTACAAGGAAGGGCATTTTTAAAGTTCACAAAGTAATATAATAATTTTAGTTGTGAATGTATTTATGCTTAAATGTCTGATTATGTTAATTTATGTTTCGTTAAGCTGATCTCAAGACCACAATTTATCCTCATTTGGATGCAGTGAAGTGTGACGTAATATTAAAATTAGCTGTCCGCATCAGCGAATAAAATTAAAACGCTATGTGCATTATTTTTAGGGGTGGGTAAAGAAATAATAATGTGCATAAAAATTATGCCGTCTTCAAAAATTCTAAAAAAAAAAAACGATGTTCGCAAACAGATTTTATTAGAACTTTAAATCTGAATAACTCTTTAGTAAAACTTGAAAACTGTTATCAACTATAAAGAAAGTCTTTCTGCAAAGATTATTTTCATAAAATAGTTACAACATTCAACAAAGTGCACTAAATTTTAAGAGTTGTGCCACCCAAGTTGAAAATGCGTCGTAATTTCTGTTATCTGGCTTTTGCTTACGCAAAGCAATAAAATAAACTGATTAACAACTACATCACACAATAAAGCTATTCATCGATATTTGTTCCCACTTTTGCCGACGAAAAAAACCGTTTCTTTAAAAAGAAGACTTGTTCTGTTTTATCATCTTGTTTCGATGATGGTACTTAGAAGAACAATAAAATCTCACCCTATCGCAGTTTATTAAGAATGCTTCCCCTTTTCCTAAAATAATTTATAGAGTAATTAAACATTTATATTGCAAGAGTCGATTCGGCTATATTTATAATTTTAAAGATTAAATTCTGGAGTCTTAAGAGGCCGTCATACCAAGGGAGAGACCATTCGTAGTAAATTACACTGAGGATTACAATTTTTTTGTTGTGATTATACAAATATTTGATATAACCTAATTCGGGGGTTAAAAATCTGAAATTAGTATTTCTCCTAAAGCTGTATATTTGTTAAAGACGTTTTTAGTCTATTTTTTGCCGAAGTTTAAAAACGTTAACGTTACGTCACGTAAATGTTGCGACAAGCATCTAGGGGAATTAAGATACATTATAATTACATAGGTACTCCTGCGGTCGGAATTGCCGTCTTACGCGGCTGGGTGTACTCTCCTATTACGACTTGTTCAGAAGCACACAAAGAGGCAATTCAGCGTCCCTGGCGTTGTACGATGACATTTCTGGGAATGGGTTCCTATGCAATTTTAATGCTGATGATGCGTCCTAATTCCCCTGGAAGTTTGCTGCAACATTTATGCGACTCCCTGTCATATATAACGTTTTTAAAACTCGTATATTTCATCGAAATATAGATTGAAATGTCATTCTAAAAAACTGCAAATTGGATCGAGAAACCGAATGGATTTGAAATCAACGATACGAAAGTATCTTAGAATTGTCTTAAGATATTGTCTTATGAAGAAAAACTCATGCAACTGAGATAAAAATTATTCCAACAGTGTTATTTTTTTATTTTATTTATGTTAGTAATTTAAGATTTAAAGTATGGAAAAAGTGGGTTCAATTAAATATAGAGTAAGCAAGTTTTTAAAGCTTAAAAAGAACAACAACACAAAATAGAAAAATGCCAACAAATTATGGCAGAATAACGCAGGATTACACAGTGGGAAGTAATCGTGCAGTCATTTGCTTACAGTCTGATATTATGAAACATGGCTTACACGAGATATACCTAAACTCGCTTTTTTTCTTTACTTTAAATTTTAAAATACCAATGAAGATAATACCAAGAAATAATTTTACCTTTGTGAAGTGCTCTAGAATGCTTTCTAGCGGCTCAAATAAGATAAAATTTGAACAACAAATAATTCAAATGATGTCTTTGGCATTTAATAAATGAAAGAGGAATCTCCGATTGGCGGTGATAATAACACAAATATATAGTACATGTATCTTGAAAACGTGAAACATCTTTTGCTTTACAGCCCCTATTAGCAATATTGTTTTGGATCGAAAATCCTACCAATAAATTTTCCAACCAGAACCAACAGAGCTTCTCGAATAAAGCAGCCACGAGAGGTCCACTTTCCCCATGTGTGCTACACATAGTGAACGCTTTTAATATTAATTTTTTCAAATATTTATAATTTTTNCTTTAAGTGGGAAGTAATCGCGCAATAATTTGCTTCCAATCTGATATTATGAACCATGGTTTACACGAGATATACCTAACTCGCTTTTTTTTGTAACTTTAAATTTCGAAATACCGATGGGGATAATACTAAGAAATAATTTTTCCTTTGTAAAGTGTTCTAAAATGCGTTCTAATGGCCTAAATTAGATAAAATTTGAACAACAGATAATTCAAATGATGTGTTTGGCATTTAATAAATGAAAAAGGAATCTCCGATAGGCGGTGATATAACACAAATATATAGCACACGCATCTTGAAAATTTGAAACATCTCTTGCTTTACAGCCCCTGTTAGCAATATTGTTTTGGATAGAAAGTGCTACCAATAATTTTTCCGACCAGAACCAACAGAGCTTCTCGAATGAAGCGGCCACGTGAGGTCCACTGTCCCCATGTATGCTACACATATTGAATTGAACGCTTTTAATATCAACTTTTTTCTATATTTTTAATTTTTGCTTCTTAAATCATATTGAATATGTTTACATCTAGTGCAACACAGGTTCTTGTTTTTAAACTCTTTATTTCCTAAATGTCACGCGCATCATTCGATCATCTATAACTCAAATTTTATCTCACATGGAAAAATGGAACATCTGGAGCTCTCTGAATTGGAAAATTTATTTCGTGCTTATCTTATATATTAAAGGCAGTTATTATGGAAAACAGTGCATAAATAACAACACCGGACGTTTCAAAATCTTTCTTGAATAAAATCTGAGGTATTTAAGACTTTTTTTAAGTCATATCACATGCATATTCAACAAATTTTAAAATTGGAATTACAACAATTGAAATGATTTAAAACATCAATAAAATGCATTGAAATGTCTCAAACAGTTTCAAATGGAAAGCTTAATTATGATGTCTTTGATTTTTTAATTTCGTTAATTGAAGAGTTGACATTAAAAAGGAGTTACGACAAAATTTTTAGTGACGAAAAAAAAATTCTATAAAAGGAAAACACGATATTTGAATTGATTGTGAGTGCTCCTTTTGGGGGAAAAACTCTAAAGCTAAATTACTCAAGTTATGCACTTAACAATATCATTGCTCTGTAAGCATGCATAGATCTGTTATAATGCCAAAATTATTTATTACTTAACTCCTTTTTAATGTCAATTCGGTAAGCAGATAATTTTTCACGTACAGAATTATATTTTTTAAAGAAATGATTACTTATTCAAAATTATTAATGTCGATTCATCAACTGTGGACAGGTTCATTAGAAATGACGCATTGAAATGATAAACATTTTATTAACGTTGATACTTATTCGATTCACCAAGACTCAATAATGAGTCATGCCATACAATAATGCGTTTTCGAGAATTAGTAACTAAATGAAAAAAATAGTCATGGATGTACTTTAATGTAGTCATGAAAAATGTACTTTAATTTCTCTCTCTTAAAAAGACGTTTATAATATACAATAATTATTGATAGAGAGCATACAAGCTGCTAGCAAACGAGATGAGTCTTGTTACAATGTTTCTGGAATTGCAAACCTTGCTGGACCAGATTTCATGTTTATCGCAGTACTATTTACTGAGCAAATGATGTTTCATTGCACTTTAGGGGGTCAAAGACATTAGATGAGAAAGTACCACCACCGACGAATTAAACCCATTGACAACAGTTTTCATCAACTGGGACAAGTCTTCAGTTAACACATAACTGTCGCCCACTCTAAATGAATGAAGATTTGATTAGCGTTGATGCCCATTCGATTCATCAAGACCACATGACTAGCCTGTTAAACGCGCCATTTTACACCACCGAGTGAGGAAAAGATATAGATTAGGTGGTTGAACTTTTTCTTATTTCGTTTTTGCAGTTGTTAGATTAGTACTTCGAAGTGCATTAACACGTGCCCTTGCAGGGTAACGCCCATTGGGCAAGAAGAAAAAAATGGGTGGTTTTGACAAATGGGTGGTAATGTCATTGCTGTAATGTATTTCAGAACACCATTCGAACATCGATACGCTAACATTCCGAAGTATTCATGTGATTGAACGAAGTCCCATGTCGTAAGAAAGAGTTGATGGAACGAAAATCAGTATCGACGAGTAAAGGATAATATTTGAAGAAGAAAGGCACTTTTCTGACCTCTTATGCATTCTAAAAGGAAGCGAAGAATGAACTGTCAGTCTTTGTTAGAATCGATTCATACGTGTTGCCAACAATAGATGATAAATTTTAGGCGTCATGGATTAAACTCGGCTGGAGGGAAACGTTAAGGAAATGTATTAAATCTTATTCCAAAGTTAAGTGTAAAATGATTTGTATTAAAGCTGCTTTTTTTTTGGTTGCAAAATAAAAAAAAAAGAAGTTTGATATCTGTATCCCTAAGAGTGCACCAAGAATATTAAACAGATAAATGGAGAAGTAAAAGATAAAACATATGTTCTTTTTTAAGGGTTCAAAAAATAAGAAATTATCACCACGAGTTAATTTCTATTAAAAGGCAATGTGGAGATGAAAACATCGAACACGACATTTCGGAAAAGGAATAATGCACTATTTTTAGGTGTATGGCTTAAATGAAGGGGAACAGAGTGTTCAAGAACATTATTTTCCGTTTGTAATTAACAGTCGGTCCCACAAATCTCAAAAAGCTTTAAACTTCATTGATGTATGAGAAATCGTATGATCTAAAAACCTCTAAAGTTATAAAATGATTCTCTTGTTATTTCTATATAAATAAGGAAAAAAATTATTAGTATAGAAGTGTTTCCATTATTTTGTCCACCCCCACCAATTTATTAGTATAGAAGTGTTTCAATTATTTTGTTCACTCCACCAATTTATCAGTATAGAAGTGTTTCCATTATTTTGTCCACCCCCTTGTAGCTTAATTATTTTTGGCAATTAGTACTGCTGGTATTATGATAATTTGTGTGGTTTTAGTAGGCATGAAATACAATAATATAGGTACTTCTGTACTGTGGTAATAGTTTCTTACGGTCCACCTAAGTACCGAATCTTGATTGAGAAGAGATGGACTCGAGCAACAGCCCCATTCCAAATGATACTGATTAAAGTTAATCTTTATTTTCATGAGGTGAACTGATCATTCTACACTACAATAAGATTTTCTAAAAAAAAAAAAAAAATACGTTCGAAACAAATAATAGTTTGAAAATCCTCATTTATTCAAAATTGAAGCAGTTTACATTCATTTTTGAGCAAATACATAATCTCAAAAGTGATGTGAAGGAAAAAAATTGTGAGAGAGACACGATTCGAATCAATGACCTCCTGGTTAGTATTAGAACTCTTCAACTATCATGATTGTATTAAGGCAGATGTAGTACGAATTTTAGAATTTTATTTTAAAAAGAGTCTACACACAAAGTTAGACCAAAATATATCCAAAAAAAGACCGAAACAATCCGGAAGTTGGAGTGCAGGGGAAGAAATTTTTTTACCATCTTGTTTTAATTTGGCTCATGATCGAAATCGTGTGAAGTTAAAAAAACAAGCTGTTTTGTTTTGTAAGCAAATTTCGCAGCAATAAAAACTCATCATATGAAAAGCAACCGAAGTAATATAAATTCGAAAATCGAATTAGAATCGTTGTTCTTAACACCATAATTCATATTGTGTGCGGAGGTACGATTTTTGAGAGAAACAGTTAGACACGCTGCTTTTAATAAAGTTTATATAATAAAAAATTTTTAAAAATAATAAATAAAGTACAGTTGATGTACTAGCAACGATGATAACAAAAGCAGATCGTTAATGTAGGTACGTATACAAAAGTAGTAGATTAATCAAAAAGAGAAATGAAAACATTACTTTTTTGTATTCCTCGTTGCTAGGGGATACCGGACTGGCAGCGTTGAGTTGTAGTAGGTAGGTCACCACAGTACTCCCCCTCCAGGGCTATCGATACCTTACAAATACTTTGGGTTGATGGGGGGGGGGTTGAGGTTGAGGAGTCCACCATGTTCCCATAACAAATCAATACCTCTGGGGATACTGAGTTTCCTTGTCTTCTGAATTGGTTCAAAATTACAAGGCTACGGAGTCAAACATTAGTAGTCGTAAACCCAAAATTGAGTCGGCTGTTCAAGGACGGATATAAAATCACTCCCGGGTAAGTTAAGTTCATTGCGGAATTTACCAAACGGCGATTTTGTAGATCGACAAGCAAAGAAATTTCTTGTCAGAAGTCAGTGCCAATAATAGGACTTGAAACGGAAGCAACAATGAATGGCCATTGGAATTTGCAGCGCAATCCTAAGTCAACAGATAGCAAGCGTTCACCAAAAGTTTGAATAGGAGTTCCATTTGCTTCATAAAGTTGTAATTTGGGAAGGCGCTTTTGTTCATGAAAATGTCTTGGACCGAGAGAAACATGAGCCCCGGTGTCTACGAGAAACCTTAAATCCGAATTCTTATCGATGATGAAAAGGCGTGAAATATTCCGGCCGCTGTCATTCACGACTATGAGCGACGGCCCGTCTCGTTATAACGACACGGCTTGCGACATTTGTTTGCCTTGTTTCCAAAATTGTGGTGGCAAAAACAAATACCAGGAGGAGGGCTTTCATAACGTTTCCTCGATGGGCCACGACGTGTATATCGACCACGTGATGTGGAGTGGCGTCGCTGAAGAGGTTTAGCTTGAATGGCTACTAACTGAGCGACCTGTTTGGACAAATCATATTTTGAGCTTGTAACGGTACAACACCTGAACTGCATGTATTTGCACTGGCATGGCCAGCTCGTGGATTTTTCAGCGATTTCGGTCAGCTTTAAAAGTGGCTCACTACAGGCCGCTAAAATGGCTTGCTTGTTAGATGAGAGTCAAGTCATCCATGATGTTTTAAGAATGCTGTCCGTTTGGTTACTGGTGGATAAGTCTGACATTTTAGACAACAATTGAGAAGGTTTCATATCAACCAACTGTAAATCTTGCAATAGCTGCTTTATTTTAACTGTTTCGGATTCTGCATAAACAGAAATTCATTTTTCTTTCAAAGATTTGTATTTGTCCGTCGCTAATGGACTCACTATCATTTCACGTCATGATTGAAGCACATATGTTTCTAATGCGGCTATCGCTGTACAAAATTGAGTATCGTCGGCTGTAAGGTGACTCAATTTAAACTGCGGACCTAGTTGAATGAACCATAACGATGGGTCTCGGCGACGAAATGGCAGAGGCTTAACTGCAACTCGCGCCAATTGTGAAGCAACGTTGTTGTCATCCGTTTTAGATCAGTTAAATATACACAATAAAAAAAAAATAATTTTAAACATAATTTGGAAGTCCATCCAAAAACGTATTCCATCCAGAATCGGTATTTAATCCAAAAATATACTTGACTAAGCACAATTGGTGTAACAAGATCCAAAAGTGTATTGGATCGAGTTCTGATTTTGACTATTGTAACTATATTTATATAAAAACCTTAACTATCGAGGCACATTCCATTTGCAACTCATTTTCTTTATCATTTTATCATTAACAGGTTAATCCAGATTGAGTATCGATAAAAAGTAAAGCTGGTTAAGTAATAGAAAATACACGTAAACAATGCATCAATCTTAGAAAATGTTTTAATTCTTTTTTCTTTACATTTAAAGATAATTATGTCATGCTGAGTTATATCTCAAATGGGCAACATATTTTTTTTATCAATCTACATCTAATTGAAGGAAGAATACCTAACACAGCGTTTCTTGCACTGCGTTTTTAATCAACTACAAAATTCATTGAATATTTTGCGTCTATTACAACAGTTATTGATGATAAGGGGGAAAAAAAACGAGAAACAATCGCAGACTAATAATTAGCATCATTACAAAGTTATTAGAAAAGAAAAACAAAATCGAAACCTTCCAAGAAGATCTGAGAGAAGGGTACCTAAAGTCGAATTTCACGCATTCTCGTAAAGTAGCTTTCTAAATTTCGAAAAACGTCACTTCCAATGACCGATGATGATGTATACGCGAATTAAGGATATAATCAGGTGAACAACAAAATATAACAGACCGATAAGCTTTTCGTTTCCTCTAAAAAATCCACTACACGTAGTTATTTCTTTGATCAAATTAAGAACCTACGTAAATTACTTCAGAAAAAAAAAAGTTTGAAATATTTTTTTTAGCCATTTTGTTTCTATTGTCCTTTAATTTGGCAAAAAATTAGATGAGAGCATAAAATGTGACGTCACACAACACTTTCCAGGGAATTCGCTATTATTTGTATTCGACTTCTTTAATTTCCGTTCTAAGATAAATAACCTTTGGCATGTGTATACATGAATTTATTATGTAATCACTTTTGTATTTTTACCATTTTTACTTTAATGTCACGGCGTATTAAGCCTACTTCAAATTTGTGAAGGTGGGGAGATGAGTGATTGAGTTTTAATTTTTAGGTGGAGTGGAATTCTGGGAAGTTATTTTGAAAAGAGTGAGCTGCATTAAACAAACAGGCATGCCTATTTGAAAACAGTGCCTAAAGTAAGGTTTATAAGGCATTATGAGAAAAAAAGAGTTTACATTTTTATATTGTTTACATAAAAGAAAGCTCATTGCGTATTATTTATTATTTATGAAATTTGAAAATATTTGTTTTTCAACCACCTGAATCAGAATGTAACAGAATGATATTTAAATTTTATTGCTATAGCAAAGCTTTCAAATATATCAAAACACGTTTAGAAAACAGTTTATGTAGATTAGAGAGTTAAAGCAATGCTTTGTCTTTTTACACCTTTGCAAAATAAGTAAAAAATAAAATAAGGGGAAAAGTATATTCTAGAAATTTTTGTTGTTTATTTCGAAGAAGTGAATTTAGAGCTTTATTCCTAAGAGGGGTTGGATATTTTATTTTGTCGAAATATTTTCATACATTTATTTATTTTGTTTTAATATATGTATTTAAAATCTTGAAATGTTTTGTTCGAAAAAATACTGAATACTTTTTTTAGGAAAATGTAATTATTTTTAATGCCTGTAACTCACTTTAAGTAATTCAAATCATCTTTGTTTTTGTATTGCGCAAAAGACAAATAAATAGAAAAAATAGACACGTGAGAAAAAAAAAATTTAATTTTCTTCGAAACTTTGGAGTTTTAAAATTTTTAAATTATTATACATTACAACTGTTTTTCGCAATTAAATTTTGAATTCTAATTGAGTCATTAAATATTTGTGCGAAATTATTAATATTGCATTCTTATTTATTAACCAAATAAATGTTTGCCTGAATCCTGAATCTTCGACATTATATCAAATAAATAAATAAGTGATAAATAAATAATAATAAATAATAATTAAATAATAAACAATAAACAATAAATAAATAATGTATAAAAAAATTGAAAGATTGCATAGCACTATTGCAATGAGAAAATTTCGAAATTTTCAAGTGCAACACCCACTTTTTATGATTGAAACGTAATTCTTACAGTCAAAACCTAAAATAGTTAGGATAGACATAGAAATAACGATTAATATAAAAACATATTTATACGTTTATAGTTTCCAAACTACTGAAATAATAATAGTGTTAACTAAACCTTTTAAGTGGTTTTCTCACTATTCATTTAAAACTTCCATTTCTGAATAATATTAAATAACTCGCTGCTCTGTAAATATTTTTAAATCAATAATTTCCTAATTATATAAAATTCAATATAACAACAAAAGCAACAGACAAGCTTTTGTTGTTATATTGAATTTTGTTGTTATATTGAAGCATCAAGATTTAGCTTCAAAAATAGATTCTAAACACAGAAATATAAGCTTTTTAAGTAAACAAGCTTAAAATTAGAAATAATTTTAAAGTAATTTTCCCATTATTAACTTTCAAGTCCCTTTATTAATAAAGTCGAATAACTTTCTGGTAAATACATAATTTTAAACCAATATTTTTTTAAAAATTATCCAAAACTCTATCTATAATAAAACGCAACAAGCTATAAAAAAATTAACATCGAAAGTAGTTTGAAAACAGCAGAAATAATAGTTGTTTTAAGTAAATTTTAAAAATTAAGAACTTCTGAAGCATTTTTCTTAATTTCTCTGAATTAATTTTAAACTCCCACTTCTAACTAAGCTTAAACAATTCTCTGATATATAAATAATTTTAAATCAATAATTTCTGAGTTGTGTAAAAATCAATATGTCAGGCATCAAAAACAAAAATTTATGACAAAAGTCAAAAATAGTTTATAAACTACAAATATAGTTATTGTTTTAAATAAACAAGTATAAAAATTAGGTACTTTTGAAGTTATTTTTCTACTATTAATTTTCTCCCCTTTCTTAATAAGCTCGAGTAACTTTTTGGCATGCAAATAATTACAAACCAATATCTTTTTACTATGTGTGCAATTTAATTAGAGAATTCTTTTAAAAAAAACACTAGCATAATTTTAATATTTTTTTTCATGAATTTCTATTGAATAGATTATATGAAGCTACCTAACCCATTGTTAGATTAAAACAACGACGAAAATTCTCCGATTAACAACAACAAAAAATAATAACAGTTTAGATATTACATTCTTTTTGAAAACCAAATTCAAGCGGGGTCATGCCTCACCATTAAATGTATTCGACGGTAAAGTATTTTGTCTCAATTTACCATCCTTTACAAAATGAAAACTGTATTATGTTTATAATAATCAATCCGCATCATTTGTAGCTAGAATCATCAATCACTGGTCCGACAACGAGAACAATTTTTAATAGCCGGGTTGCAGTGCGCAAGGCCAGAAAATTATAGAGCACGCACTGGCCATTTGTAACACGACATCGGGCCATGCACTGTTTTCTTTTTATCTTTGGAATTAAGTTACCACGCTGGGTCTGGTCAGCAATACTGACCGCCAAAGAAAGCATGATGGGGGAGCAAGATACAAGCAAGTCTTGGAATTATCCAATTGGCGCAAAATACGCCCAGAAAATTCTGATGAATGAAGATGTTAGTTATTGGAAAATGTTGTCGTGAGTTTTGAAGGGAGCACCCCGATTAAAACTTAGGCCACCTAATACGAATACAGATTCAGTTAAGTTTGGGGTTGGGCACAAATTAAATAATCATTACGCGGCTAAGGCTATGTGAGAAATTTCAACAATGAAGAAGGCACTGAATTTATGGATCATTATCTTGTAATTCTTTTCAGCATTTTATTAAAATTCCTTATTCGAATAATTCCAGAAAGAATTTCAACTTTTACAATTGTTGCACTTCAATGTTGAAATCTTTATTTTCAGATAATTAAGAAGACACGGAATTTATGGATTATTGTCTTGTAGTTTGTGATTTTATTGAAATTCCTTATTTGAATAATTTCAGAAAGAATTTCGTCTTTTACAATTGTTGCACTTTAGTGATAAAATCATTCTTTTCATATAATTAAGATGGCACGGAACTTATGGATTATTGTCTTGTAGTTTGTAATTTTATTGAAATTCCTTATTCGAATAATTCCAGAAGGAATTTCCTTTTTTTGCAAATGTTGCACTTCAATGTTGAAATAATTATTTTCAGATAATTAAGAAGACACGTAACTTACTTATTATTGTCTTGTAGTTTACCAATTTATCATAAATCTTTATTCAAATGACTTCACGCAGAATTTAATTTCTTACGTTTTTCATTCCTCAATGGATATTATGCTTTTCACATTCATGCAAAGAAGGAAGAAGAAATATTAAATCATTATCTTGTAACTTTTTGTACAATATTTTATTGGAACTCCTTTTCTTAAATTATTCCTGGAAGAATAAAAATTTTTACAGCTTTAATTCGTCAGTATTGAAATCACTGTTTGCTATTAGGCAAACAATTAAGTAGAGACAAAATTTATGAATCATTATTTTGCAGTTGCGTTGACCAATTGATATGAAATTTTTATTCATAAAATTTCAGAAGGAATTTAATTTATTTCGCTTAACCTCTTAATAAATGTAAAATTTACGTATTCTATGAAAACAACGAAGAAGACTTAAATTAAGATCATTACATCGTAATTTATTTGCTCGGTATTTAATTCGAATTCCGTATTTAAATTTTTCGTAGAAGAATATTAATTCATATGGCTATCGTGCCTTTGTATTGAAATCATTATTTACTTTTATGCAAACATTTAAGAAAGCACAGAACTTATGAATTATTATTTTGTTGCTTGCGTTTTCCAATTTATAGAAAAAATTTTTTTGTATAATCACAGAAGGGATTAAAATTATTTTACTTCTTTACCTCAATGAGCCTAAGCTTCACACATTCATGCAAAAAAGAAAAAATGCTTAGAATTTGGTCAGTTTTTTTTAAAAATCTTGTCTTGTTTTAGTATAATACCTTATTCAAATTATTCCAAAAAGGAATTGTTTTCTAATGGATATTGCATCTTCATGCTAAAGTATTGGATTTACAATCATAAAAATATTGAAGAAGGCATCAGAATTTGCAGATTATTCAATCTTAAATTTATGCAACATTTTATTGGATTTTTTTAAATTCAAAAGTAACAACAAAAAACGTTTTATGAATAGTGTACTCTAACTATATAGATTAAAATCCACAGAGTTTGCATTTAAGAGTTTGAATCTAATGCTAAAGTAATAATAATAAAATACTAAAGTAAAAGCAATAAGGAAAGAGCAACAGAATTAATGGATTATCATCCTGTTCTTTTTTTATGAATTCATATTTCTAATTATTAATTTAAATGTTTCAACTCAGAACTTTGATTACTGGTGGTATACCAACATCTCCTAAAAGAAAGAAGGCCTCTGCATGGATTAATTTAGTAGTCCGACGCATAACACAATTTTAAAATCACACTAATTGTAAATTGCTAAAAAATCGTATAGTTTTGTATTCATAGTTTTTTAACCATAAAACCATTTTTTGTTAATGGTTTCAAACCCGTAAAGGTAAAAAGTGTTCTTTATCGTAAATTTTACTGTTAATTGGATGGGCAGACTGCCGTCGGTTATTTTATCGTAATTTTAGAATGAAAATTTTAACAGTGTATAATTTAATTTTCATAGCATTGTTATTTTTACATTTAAAATTTTTTTTTTAAGTTGTAGCTTCAAGATGTTGAAAGGGATTAGACAGAAAGGCTGAAATTTAAACTCTAAACATGCTTTTTTCACAAACTCATACTTTTTTATTTTGTAACAATATTTAAAAGAAAAAAAGTTTTTGAAAACTTTTACTTCGCGATAAACTGTGAAAATAGAGAACTAATGTTGTAAATATTTTGAACTCGTTAAATCAAATATTTTTTTTAAGGAATTACATAATAATAGACATTGACTCGCAAATTATTAGTGCTCTTTTTTTTCTTTATTTAGCTTCAAATTAAAATTACGATGAATTTGACTGCTAAAAACTGTCTCCAAAACAAATAAAAAAAGGTATATCCTCCAAATCACGAAAAAAGAAAGTTTTCTTTAAGTATAATGCAAATATTATGATAAACTCAATAAAAGAAGTTAATTGAAATCGAGATTTTCATAACTTTTTATTCTAAAATTTAGAAGTAAATTTATGTAAATCAGTCAAATTTTATTTAACTTTTTCTTTGTTTATCAAAAAAGATTTCAGCTCTCACGGAGATGTTTTAATGTTTTTTATCGATAAAGTTTTCACATGAAAAGTTCATTTAAGATGAAAAATTCCCAAATTAAGATAATAAATTAAGAGCACTTTTCTCGCAAAACATTTTTCTCAAAAAAAAAAAAAAAATATCTTTGATTTTTGGTCTCTAAATATTTTCGTATTTCTCTCTAATAAAATTTTCACGTGATATACATACGTAAAAAAAGTAAAGCAAAAATTTTCCAGCTGCCATTAGTTCAATTTTTCAATATAAAATCTTGTAAACTCGTAGTCTTTTTAGTTAAGTTACCCATAATAGAATAAACCCAATAGAATAAACCCAATGGAGAGTTTTTATAAGTAAGAAAATTCAATATTTTCTAGGTAATATCTCAGTTATCAATAAACAGATTTTTTTTTTAAAACTTAATTCATTCTGAGATTAGGGATATTTCAGTTATTATTCGTAAATTTTTCCGTTATAAGTTCGTTTATGGAAGTAAATATTTTTAACATAAAATTCTCAACATTTGTTTATAAATTCTCAAGCTCCATCTTCTTTTTCTTAAATTTATTCTTGTTAAGAAGAAATTTGAAGCTCTTTCGATAATTCTTATTTTCAAAATGTTCCAATGGAAAGATTTTTTAAAGAAATAAAATGTAAATTTTTTTTCGATTATGCTATAATTTCTAAAAAAAAAGTAAATAACTTTTTCACCCTACTTTTCTTTAACGAAGTTAATTTTTTTTAAGGAAAAAAAGTTTATTAATAACTTTTACAATGACTTCCGTTAATAAAATTTTCCCTCGATAAATTTTGATTATAGTGAACAAAAGACTGGAATTTCGTCTGGTTGGCAAAACAACCCATGTTTCACGGTTCTGCGTCAGATGTAAAAGATGAAAAAATACGGTTAAAAAAAGTAAATTAAAAGCTCTCTCAAGCGTAACATTCTATCCCATCTACCAACTAAGCTCGTATTCATTTCCTGCTCAATGGGGAAGACCTGGATTTTATCCAATGAATTCAATCCTTTATAGGATACCTATTGCCAACCCCACCGAAATTTTATCTACTTGTTGATGCCAGAAAGGAGGTTCCAACGTTCTGTCTTATATTTCCAATGGCAAATTGCATTCGCCAATGAATGCTCTAGGTAATAATAATCGTCTGGATAATATTACAAAGAGATGGGGCCCCCCTGGAGTGGTTTGTTTCCTTTGGTTGTGCGTGGTATAGATGATTAGGAATTTAATTGTGTGCCTCCTCAGAGCCTGTGCAACTCAACGCTTGAATGACTCGATACAATGGATGATGAATATTTCCTTTTGTTTCCCACACGTTTCTGAAATTGTTCTGACTGAAAAATCGTTTTCTTATTTAAGTGTCAAGTTTAATTCGCATTCGTTTTTTTTTTTATTTTATCGTTTGCTTTTATTTTAAGAACGAACAGCTTCTGAAAAGGTATTTATGATCTGACAATGAGCCTTTCTTTGACCTAATCAAACTTTAAATTTTAAATTAATACCAAATTAACGTAAAACAAATTAATAACAAATTAACGTAAAACAAATTAATAACAAATAAAATCGTTTTCTTATTTAAGTGTTAAATTTAATTCGTATTCGTTTTTTTTTTTATTTTATCGTTTGCCTTTATTTTAAGAACGAACAGCTTCTGAAACGGTATTTATAGCAAAATCCTTATATGGAAACGTTTTTTCACATTTTCCAAAAAACGACTTTAAAATACATAAGTTATTGCTTGAGATACATGTTTTTGGGATATGCTTTAATGCTGAATTTAGTTTTTTTTATTGAATAATAAGAAAGATATTAAAAAATGGTATTTTTCTTATCCTATTTAATGCTTAAATACATTGGAGGTTAACATTTTTGTGCTGTCAATTTCAAAAAAGAAAAGAAAAAAAAAATGCAAATTTTACTTTCTTCCATAAACACATAATCTGTATCTAATTTTTATTTTGCCTGAGAGTTTGTTACAATGGAATACACTATAATTTTGATGAAGTTATTGAAAGCTAAAAATAAAAACATATATAAATAAAAAAATTAACACAAACATTAAACGAAAAAAAGGCACATTTTAAATTCATAATTTTGAAAGTACAGTACAGAACCCGTTATCCGGAAATCAGAAAACCGGAAAACCAAAAAACCGGAACGAACTTCGATAAATTTTCCCAACATTTTTTTTATAAAATGTTTTTTTCCCTATACGATTTTAGGATTTTTCTTTCTTTTTTTATAGATGTTTACCTTACCATCATTTTGGAAGTAATCATTACTGTATTACTTCATCGTTTTTTCTATTTTTTTCAAATTATTTCCAAATATTTTTTTTCTTTTAGTTGGATTTAACATTAAAAAAAAAAAAACGGACTTTTTGTAGCGATTCAGAAAACCGGAAAAATCAGTTATCCGGAATAGCGATGGTCCCGATCGTTCCGGATAATCGGTTCCCTACTGTATTGTCAATCACTATAATGAAATATTTTCAAATTTTTCTTTTTTTACTTACTAAGGAAACTTAAAAACTCATTAGTTACTTGCTCATTTGAAATCATGAATAAAATGCCAAATTTGAAAAATTAGAAGGCAAATTATTTCTGCATTCCATAATTTTTTTTAAAAAAAATACAAAAGGATAATATCCATCAAGGTTTTGAGCTATATCTTATAAGTAATCGATATCTGTTTTTGCCGTTTGACGTGGGTGGTTCCTGAACCGATGAGTGACAACTTGGAAAAATTTTGCAGACGATCGCAGAGCAGCAAAAGATGGATGAGGCAGACGATATTTCAGCGCCATATTTTTTTACTTTCATTCTATCCTGGAATTTTTTTTCGTTTGCCGTTCTTTTCAGTTCACTTCATATATTTTTTGCTTAAGTGGCGGTCCTAAAAATAAGGGGGAGAAATGACTGATTGTCCGTTTACCGAAGCCTAATTCTTGAAGACAGTAGAAGGACCTTTTTTGAAAAGTGTGTGACGCAGATGTTTTATTTTTATGATGATGCATTTGTAGCATCAAAAAAGTTTCACAGCTCTTTTACTGTGTGCCAGCTTCCCTTAAATTTATTGAAAGGTTAGAGCATTTTTTCTTCTTCTTAAATCTGTAACGAAGCTGTATGTATTTGGATTTATTTTAAATAGAAGGATGTGTTTCTGGAAGAACTTGAAAAATAAAATTATGGAAATTCTCTGATGTATTACGGCATAAATTTAAGGAAAATGATGAAAAAGAAAATATTTTTATTTTATCTGACAGTGATTAGTTTTGATATATATTTAATCATTTATCATTCTATGCTATGCGACAAAAATGTCACATATTTAAGGATTTAATAAACAAAAATTTGGTAACCTGCGGCTTCTATGGCTCAAATTTTACACTCAAATTCACATTAAACATCCATTTTCTGGTTTTAAAAGTGTTATTAAAATGCATTGCTAAAATTTGCTGGTAACTCTAAATGTTTAAATCTCTTATCTGTCCTATTCTAACTCCATTACTTTTGACTTCCATTTTAATCCTGGATGGAGAAAAAATGTTTTAGATCAAGATTTATGATTGGGCAAAATTTAACAAATATTTAGTCGATCATTATTTCATTGTTGCCTGCGATTTCACACATTTTTTTTTTAAGAACAGTATGTTATTTTTATTTTATTTACTTATTTATATTTTTACAGCATTCAAATTATAGGTAGTTGACAGAAAATGTACTTAATTTTTTTAAAGAGGCATTAGGGAAGTTTCACATATATAAAATTTTAAAGCTAAAGCTTTACGAGTTCTAACTTCATTTGGTGATTTGTTTTATTTAAATTTTCAAAAATGTTTGTATGTTCTTAATTTACGGATGTCAGGAGTTAGTATTAACAAAGTAACTTCGTCTTAACATCTGAAATAAATTACGATTTAGTTTAGTGATATTGCTTTTAATTTCTACAGAATTGTTTTTTGATAAATTGTCAATGTTAATTTTTTTAATCTTTTTCCTATTCATTGTAGAATTCGTCCTACACTTTATGATATAATTTTATATTTCTAAAAAAATGCATAGTTACATAGCATGCATAGATAAAACAATTAAAAAACTTACGAAAAAATCGTGTATTCCTATCTTGATTCATTAATTTTTGTTGAAATTAAGAAAAAAAAAACTAACTTACCTCGACTTTAGAACCTTAGATCACAGTCAAATAATACTCGTTCATGCTATAAATATAATATGGAAACAATCAAAACTTGAACCGAGACACCCTAAATTATAAAATGTAGAGAGTACCTATTTAAATTTATTGCATCTACTAACCGTTTCCTTTTAGTGCTGTTAGAGGGCTCTGCGCTTCGTTAGGCGGGAAAAAAAGTTATAGGAAAACATAGTTCAGCATAGGATGCTGGCATCATTCATGAAAGAAAATATAAGTTTTAAATTAAAATTTCGTTTGTATATTTTCACAATTAAGCCTGTAAGCACTTTAAAAACTAGTTTTAATAAACAAATAATTTTCATAAAAATTATGTATTTTTTTATTTTATTTATTTTTTCTTTTTTTACGAAAAAATTAAAAGCTATATTTAGCAATGTTGTTTTTTTTCATTCAATTATCAATTATATCTCCCTCTAAAAATGATTTTGACAACTATTTACAATTTAATTTGCTAAAGACCAAAGGAATTCAGAAATGTAAGTTGTTCAAATGTTTACATCTGTGTAAACAATGAGAATTTCGAGGAGAAAATCAAAAATCAAATCTGGATTATCTAATAATAACTGAGAAAAAAAATTCAACCAACTATCAATGTAGAAATTTCATTTTGCAATATTTATAAAACATTGCTTTGTTTCACGTGATGGAAAATTTTTTATACCTTGTAATTCGAAATTGTTTTTCATAATTAATGAAGGAAAAATAAACAATAATAAATAATTATTAAATATTTCTTTTTGCTTGACATTATGTTTAACAAAAAAATCAAACATTCAACCATCTCCTCCTAAAACTATTGATACCGTAGTTTCAAGATTGCTTCTATCCCCCCCCCCCACTACATTATTTCAATTGCAAGGTTTGTTTATTCAGAAAAAATATGTTTTTGTACCTTGTTTCGCAACTCAATTTAGAGGTTGAACAAAACTTATAAACATATTTAAAGTTTACTTTGGGCCGGTATAGCCGGGTCGGTAGGACGCTGGGCCCATGTCCGAGGGTTCGTGGGTTCGAACCCCGCCGGCCGAAGACTCTCCGTGTAGTAAAGTGACTAATGCACGTTAAATCTGTCAAGTCGCAAAAGTCCTCCGTGTTCCCATAACAAATCAATACCTCTGGGGATACTGGATTGGAGATGGATCGTTCTCTGATTCAGGTCAAAATTACGATCTGTGGATGAATGAATAGATGTATGAATGGGTCCGCCCTATAAAACGGTTGCGAAGTATGGTGTGGCAGAAGTCTAATTTTTGGCCATAGATGGCACCACTGAAAAACAAGAAACGCGCACTGTGCCTTAAATTGATTGGTTTCACTAAGCAGGCTTGCCCGTGTGGCAAATGGCATTAGAAACAACAACAAAGTTTACTCTTTATACCTCTGAAATTACGTCTCACAAAACTTAACTACATAAAAACAGAGCGCCTAGTATATTAGAAAATCTCCTAAACAAGACTAACCTGGAACATTTTTTTTGGTGACTGTGTAACGGTCACTAAATTTAAATATTTTTTTCCGATTTTTTTTCTTGAAATACTTTAGAGTGGATTTGACACGGTACCCAATTCCCTATATTTATATTAAATTTGATATAAACCTAACATTTCCTCTCTCTCTCTCTCTTTTATACNCTGCGGTATAAAACTTAACTACTACTTAAAGGATAAGTTTATCTTTTTTTTTTTTTTACTTTTTTTTTTTTTTACTGTGCAATGGTTATGAGATTTGAGGTAGAGTAAAATTTGTCTTTAGGATTTTCATTGGAAACTTAGGATTGGAAACTTTTTAGCGTGTATTTAATGAGGTACTCAATGTCCCATACTTATACTAAAAAATTTTTTTAAAAAAAAGTAAACTTCATGCTGCCGTATTGTAGCTCACAGTGCAATCAACGGTTACCAGGCTTGATAGATAATATATATTTATTTTTTTCGATTTTCCTCAAAAGTGTTTTCGAGGCACACCCAATATCCTATACCATACACTTAATGCCTTAAATATAAATCACAATATAAAACTGTAATACGTATTAATACTACTGCGTTCGTGTAAATACTATTACATGCAATAACAAAGAATGTAGTTTAAAAAAATTTGCAGTACATTTATTGTTACTCGCATCTCAGTCGAGATTCAATATAAACCTCCATAAGTAAAAGTATTAGATTGCCGACACTTGATTCTACACTCCAAAATCCCATTACAACAACGTTCCAAAATCAAATATACGGGAACATTCCATTTATCAATCAATCACTCATTGCTTAAAATCTCTTCATTTTTATTATATTATTTTACCGCTCTTTGTTAAAGTGTCATTTATAACAGCTATTCATCCTTATCAAAATTGGATGACACTGCCGGGTGAAACAAAAGTTTTCACTCACTGGAGTTGATGGAAGCGGAAAAAGAAAAAAAAAGAATCTTCTCTGAGAAGAAGAATTGGCATTGGGGATTGAATTGAGAAAGAAGAAAAAAATATGAGGCGGGAAAAAAACTGCGGTTTGGTTCTATCTAAAAACTTCTTTGTTTAACAAGGGAATGGAATGTTTACTGTGATATTTTAGACAACAAAAAAGAACGTTATCTATTTTTAAAACTATATTTTGCCCTACCTGGGTTTTGAAATATTTTCTAATAACAAACTCAGTTTGAAGAAAGACTTTTCAGAATCTGAATTTCCGAATGATGCTGAGAGCCCCGCGTGTCCTTTGGAGCTTTTAATAGCATTTACATTAGCTAAATTATTAATTTTGTCAGAATGGTTTTAAGGACCTTAACGTAATTTGCTTCTTTAACCCCTTAACATAACTCCCTTAAAGCATTTTTTTTCTATTTATTTGAATCAGATTTTGGAAGATTCCAGTCTCCAAAAAGATTAATTTTTTTAAACTCTTGCGTGAATTCAGGATTTCGTATTATAATCACGTTATTAGACCATATTTAACAAATTTTATGACATCTTTTACAATCTTATTTTTTTGCTATTTTTACAAAATCATTACCAAAGCACTTCAACCTATTTTCTTATGTTTCCATAGAGACAGAAACACGGTAAATTTTACCATGTTCTGGTAGTTTTGACTATACTTTTTTTCTCAGTTTAGGCATACTTTAGACACGGGGTTTATTCTCCAGACACTGCTCTTCAAGTTTTTAAAATTATTAGAGTTTCGCTCAATATTAGATCACATTACGTGTCCATTATTGTTGTGCCCAAAATTTATTTTTATTATAACAATAATAATGCCATCTAAACATACGGTGAGGAGTTGAGATGCAGTGAGTTCGTGGTGGTAACCCACGTTAATAATACCACGTGGTGGTAAACCACGGTGGTGGTAACCACCATCAGTTGACATTTCAGTTGACTCATTGGAATGAACTATTTATGTCACAAGACACGAGAATTTCCAGGAATCCTTACCCATGATTTTAGATCGAAAAAATAGCTTATTCTAAATTTTCCTCATTCAATGAAGTTATTCTTCTGTAGAAAAAAGAACTATAATTTGTTTACCATTTTTCACAGAAAGGGCATTTCAACCTTTTGGGAATCTCGAGAACTTTTAGGTTGATGTAAGAACAAGACAAAGTTTCTGTCAATGCTTTTCAATGGACAAATTAATTTTCAATAAATTGTTTTCATTTTATAGGGCAATTTTCCTAAAGGAAAAGAAAAAAAACTAATGTGTTTTTAAGGAAATCTTTTTTTTCTAAGGAAAATATACTAACTTTTCTGTCTTTAGAATCGTAAGAAATATTTCCAATTGCGTAAGGAACACATTAAAAAACGACTCCTTATCTGCACGAGTCCCAGTGTTCAATATATTGGACAGCAATTGTTATAGGTTTAATATTTAATAAAATTTTATGATCTTTTTTTTATGTTTGTGTGCCTTTACAAAGCGATGGTCTATATAAAAATACAATTAGTTTTACTCTCGTTGGGCGAAATTTTTTATCGCAATAAATTTAAGAAAGGTAAGAAATTTGATTCGAGTAATAGTTTATGCCATATAAATTATTTTAATATTTGAACGGGTTTTTTTTAATGACTAAAATGTGAAGAAACATATTATAAAAGTACCCTAAAATCTGTAATATTTCTAAACATCCAATGTATTAATTTTTATGAAATAATTAATCATGGTTTAAATAAATAAGTCTATTTAATTGAAATTTAAAAAAAATATTTTTTATAGTATTTATGAATTTACTTTTCTAAACTACATCTTTCTGAGTAAAAGTGTCATTTTCTGCCACACTGTAAGAAATTCCAATTCAAATTACGATAAAAGATACCGACACTCAAGTTGACAGTATTTTTTACAGTTAAGTTTTACGGAACGAGAAAATGTGATATATCGTAATTTTTACAGTAATATTCGCTGTAAAATCACTCGATCATTGTAATTAAAAAAATACTACTGCGAAAATTACTGTAAAAAGCAATTTTATGGTAAAATGGATTTTACGGATAATGCAACCAGAGTGCCAGTACTTTTTACCGTGAAGTTTCGTAGAACAAAAAAAAATTGATGCAGCATAACTTTTACAGTAATAATCAAAGAAAAATCTCTGAAACACTTCAGCTGATTTTACATTTTAAAAACTGTGGTACGATACCTCTCCAAATCTAATGTTGAATAAGTCAAAAATTTGCTTGAAGAAACACTTTATTCTGGGTTATCACAAAATCGTGTGTTCGTATACGATTTAAAGGGTGTAATTTAAATCTAAACTTTTAAAACTGAATAAACTTGCACCAAAATCTCACTCTGTTATACTCGAAAAGAATTATTTACACTTCCGAAAACAGCGATGTTGGAGCGCTTTGAATTTTAAAAATCCAAGAAACACAAAGTAGAATATAACGAGTAGGTTGATTATAATCTGGAATGGGCTGGCTAGAGTTTGTCACTTTTTTCAACACTGTTATTTATTAACAGAAACAAAATGAATTCATTAACAAAAAGAGACTGTAAAGAAAAGGATAATTATGTTTTAATTTTTAAATCTCTAAGAACTACATTAACTGATTTTATATCGTATAATTTCTAACCCTTTCTTTCTTCCCTATAATTTCTATACCTTATAATTTCTATTCTGTTAAGCCTAGTACATATTTAGATTCTCTCCGTGCTACGTCTATGTTCGATTAATAAACTTATAATATCTAACTTATAATTAGTAATATTATTAATAATTTATTATTAATAATTACATTATTAATAATTAATAATATTATTAATTATTAATAATTAATATTATTAATAATTAATAATATTATTAAACGTATAATTTCTAACCCTTTCCTCTCTGTTAAGCCTAATTCATTTTTAGATTCTCTCCGTGCTACGTCTATGTTCGATTAATAAATTTATTTTAAGAATTAGTGTCTATATGGATTCAGAAATAATGATTATTACTTTATATTACATTGAAAAAATAACTTTACTGATTCCTGCGTTTATCATGTCTTACTTTGCTCATTAATTTTAGTCTTACTGAATGACTAAAATGGCGGTGGCTACTTTACACCAAGTAGTATAAAAGGAAATATTGGAGTTGTGGAACACTGGATCCAAGAGTTGTGTATGGTTTTTCAGTTCTCCACTTAGTTGAAAAGTAGTTGCCACCATTTTTGGTGTTCACATACATTAAAATTTTTTACAGTGCATAAAGAACCAGTTTGCTGGTGAGCAACTGTTTCACTGATTTCGTTAAACGTTACACATCTATGCATTAAGAATAAAAAGAAAATCAGCTTATATTTAAATTGCAAAAATGAGGTTATACTCTCCGGAGGTATTAAATAATGATAAAAAAAATTAGTAGTCTATTTTTTAGAAAAAAATAACGATCTGATTTGAAAATTATTTACTATAAGTGAATTAATTATATCACTTTAATGTAATATATTGTACTTTTAAAATGCATGACTTATCCTTAACACATTTCTAGTTTTTAAGAGTAATATTCCCTCAACAAAATCATTAAAAGTTCAAGAAAGCTTAAATTATTTATTTCTAAATTATACATAAAAGCTTACTAAACATAAAATAAATAAAAATAAAATTTGATAACCCTCTTAAACACGTTAAAGAAAAAGGTGAAAAAGATCAAAGTCGGATTAAATTTTTTCCACCTGTCAACTCCAAAAAATTTAAAAATGAGATTTTTTTTCTTCAAACAACCGGTACAGATGGCTGACAACAGAGGACGCTACCGACGTCTGAGAAGAAATATCACACGTCACGCATAAAATATTTTTCACAACAAGGTGATGTTTGGTATTCTGAACCAGCCTCAGCAGCCTGAATGGGGCTACTGATTGGTCAAAGGATTTTAGTATTCTTAACACTGTAACTTTAAAAAGTAAGAGGATTATGGAATATTTTAAGATTGATGGCTGAAACATGCACTTGAACATTTAATTTTTGAACTAAATTGCTGGAAAATTGTTTTTTTCTTTTTTTTGTCAATAATTTACGACCTTAAACACAGAAAATTTTTATTGTAATTATGATTGTAGTTATTTTTTAAAATTTTTTTTACTTAGTTTGAAATAATGCGATAGTGCATTTTTTGTATCCCGTTGCTTTTTTTAGAAAAAAAATCAGAAATATTATTTATTGCACGATTGCTTATAATTATAATTATAGGAAAAAAAAGAACAAAATAATCAGTCATATATGTGACAAAAAAGGGATTTAATACGTAGTCATCTTTATAAGTTTTTAAGGTAACTTATTTGGAATTAATTTAGGTTTGAAGTAGAACTCAGAGCATCGTAAATTAATGACATTAAGTAGAATTACGGAAAAATTTGCTCAAGTTTGCACTATTGTTTCAGTATTTTGTAGTTGCACTGTACTTTCAAATTTGATCTGAGAGTTCAAGTGATATGAGTGTTCAAGCGATATGAGTGTTCAAGTTCAAAATTATTATACATTTATGTGGAAGAAATTTCCACCTTCTTTGAATGATCATATGATTAAAATATTCCCTTGATAGATTAAAGAAAAATTATATGACTTCATGCCATGAGATCTAGTCTCTTAGGCGGTGGGATCAACTTTTAGCAAAGACATACAACGCACTGCTGTGCGGACAGCATGGTTAGGAGTTCTGTCCTGAGTCGTCGCTATATAATCTTATTTTCTATTAATTATTTCTATAAAAAGGAGGCAATTTAAAAGGAACTCATTCACCACCAAACATAGCTCGCAAATGAAACATTCCATCGGTTGCACGCACTGTATTTAACATTAAATAAATAATCCTAAAAAACTGAAGAGGTAAGATATTACATTATTAAAAACATCATTCTCTTCAAAAATATACAAATTGGAAATAGCAGTCGACGTGTTTCAAGCACTCAAAAATAGGCACCCATATTCAAGAGTTACCAGACGTGAATGATCGATAAGAAACAACCGAGATTTGAGCTATAAAATGTAAAGTTTCCAACAAAAAATGGAAAAATAAAGGTGAGAAACAAAACTATGAAAACCACAGTAGCAGAGATAGAGAAAAAAGAAGAAGAAGAACTACAGCGGCCGAGAGGGGCTAATTAAGTTAAAATGCATTTCCAAGCTCTATGGAGAGTTGGTAAGGAATTAATATCGTTAACAAGGGAATCGGGATTGATATGAATAAAACAAAATTCTAATGCATCAAGATGAGCCGATATGACTGCGGTGGAAATAGTTTTGGCATTGTCGAAATTGAATTTATGCCTCAGATTCCAACAATGGGCAGCAATTGATGATTTCTCGTATCCTTGATAACGAACATATCTATCGTTTTCTTATGTCCAAATTTTGAGGCACATTCAGTTTGCCCAATATAGTTATGGTTGCACTGACAAGAAATGCGATAAGTGCCCCAGCGATGTATAAAACTAATAGGATCGTTAGACTAAATTTAGTTTTGTTGACAGGCCTAAAAATGATTTCAAAACCAAAACGGAAGAGAATATTAGCCATTTTATAACAAACGGGAGCAAAAAAAACGGCAAATTTGTCAGTGTGGATTAAAGGAACAGGGGAGTTTAGGTTTAGTGAGTTTAGCAACAACTGATTCAACTATTTAATCCATGGTTAGCAAAAAGCAAGCGGATGAAGAGTTCGGAGTTTAAAGAATAAGAAGTCAGAGCAATGACTCTTTTTCCCTGACTTTGCTTGACGATGACTTTCCAATGACTGTCAAGTTTCGATGAAACAATTGTATGACGTAGCATGGAAAGATAACGGAACATCATCTATAAATAAATAAATAAATATAATGGATCATCATCTTTAGAACATAGAGTAATACAGTAAAACAAAGACGAATTTTTTTTTTCTTTAAATGATTTGTATAAATATATTGGTATAAGAAAAAACGAAGGCAAAAAATAAGTTTCATATACCATTCGTCGTCCTGTTTTCTTGTATATACTATGTACTGAAGATATGCTCCAGTGTAGCATCAAATCATATATTCAATTTTAGAACCAAGACATAATATATTTGTGAGTTTTAATGCTGATTTCTGTCTGTAACTATCCCCAGTGGTAACTGAAACGTAATTAAAATCCCTTTACAATCAAAAGGCGATTTTTGTGGGTTTCTCTCCCTCCCCTGAAACTAGTTTGCCCCCAATGCTTATTCAGGAACTCTCTGTCGTTTGGATTGGGTTCAAATTTTACAAATTACGGAGTTAAACATTAGTAACCGCTTTTTATTTTTATTTCAATTGTTTTTATTTTAATTGTTTTTTTTTTAAATTTTAAAAATAACTTTAAACATTTTACTTTTATTTTCGTTGGTTGGTTGGTTCTAATGCCACTTGCCACACGGGCAAGCCTGCTTGGAAACCGTGCAAATTTAAGGCAGAGTGTGCGATTCTTGTTTTTCAGTGGCGCCATCTATGGCCAAGAATTCTACTTCTGCCACACCATACGTCACACCTGTTTATAAGGCGGACCCATTCATACATCCATTCATTCATCCACAGATCGTAATTTTGACCTGAATCAGAGAACGATCGATCTCCAATCCAGTACCCCCAGAGGTGTTGATTTGTTATGGGAACATGGAGGACTTTGCGACACGACAGAATTTTAACGACTTTTATTTTAAGTTAATGATAAGTCTTATAGATTTCATTTTTTTATAGTAATGGATTTAGCTTGTCTTAAAATAATGCATTAATATTAGGACGACTTCAAAATAATTCAAATATGGAAAAAATACGCAATCAAAGTTGGTAAATTCAAAATGCGGAGTGAATTAAACGTCCACCCCCGCATTCCCAGAGATTAAGAAGGAATGATGCTTTTTGGACATGAACTTGACAGCTATCATCTTCACTAAATCTGACAAGTTAGTGGTTCTTAAGCTTTGTAATTTGTCTTCATGACTGCTGAATAATATACTCTCGGTTTTTTTTATTTTATAAGTTTATCTCTTTTTATAACGTTTATCGTTCTTTTAAACTGCTGTTGTTAACAAGATAAGTTTGAACTTAACATTATTTCGGCTTTCCCTACTTTTTTACAAATCAAAAATAATTTTTTTTGTTAAGTTTTTTTTTAGAGCATGGAAAAAATTTTAAAAAAATATTGTACAGTTAGTTCTTTTAGAAGTTGGAAAGACATTTTTTTCTAAATTTTTCCTTTTTTTTTGTCATATTAAACGAAATAAAAGAAGATAACAGTGGTCATGCTTTAAGCAAAGCAATCGTATAAATTTAATTAAAATTTAATTTAATTATTTTTATATGAATGATGTTTTAAATTTAAAAAAAAAAACTATTCGCGTAATTAAAAAAGGTCACACTAAAATATTTTAAGTATAAATTTTTGGAAATTAATTTTTTTTATAATCTAAATAATTATATCTTATGTAAATTTTGTCTAAAAATAATATGTCTGTCTCATAATAAATGGTAGACTGTAACTATAGATGGTATAATATACACTATAAAAATTCCGGACCAAATTACTGTATAAATACCGGCTCATTGGGTGGCCCATCCTTAAAATCTATTTTACCGTAAAATCCATTTTTACCGCAAATTATTATAGTTTAATTTTTACAGTAATATTTACTTAATTAGAGTGATTCAGTTATTTTACAGTAATTATTTCCGTAAAAATTACGGTTTATCAGCTTTTTTGTCCCGTAAAAATATTTTGGTAAAAAAGGAATTTTATGGTAAAAGAGTACAGACACACTGTGTGCTGGTACTTTTTACCGTTATTTGATCTGGAATCTTTACAGTGTCTACGATACTGTAAGCTTTAAATAATTGAGTAGAGGAAAGTAAATAAGGAAGGAACTACATGGAGTACATGAACAAAGCGTAATGTGCAAGGGTAACGATTTGTTCAAATTAATCACGTGATGAATTTGTAACAGTCAGTATTGTATCTTTTAAATTAGTAGCAAGAAAAAAAATTCTTTTCTTCGAAACAAAATATCTACACGTTTCTCTGTGCTAATGAAAAGAATTATATATAAAAACAACTATAACTGAAGTAAAACTAAAACTAAATTATGAGGAAATATTTTTTTACTTAATTGTCAAAAATTATAACTTTATTTACATCTAAAATGAAAAAAAAATTAGAATAGAATAAGACTGAAATAAATTAAAAATTTTTTTTTTGAAAGATGAATTGCGTATTTATGAGGGGTTTCAGGGACAAAAATGTCCATCATGTAACAGAGTAATTGCATGTGCCAAAACAGAACACCATGTTTCAAAACATTTATGAAATGAATGAAAATAATGACGATGATTGCGATTTATATGAATGTTTATGACAATCATAGTAAATTTAAAAAAAATCATCCACGAAGGCAAATTTCTCCCAATACTTGATTCAGGAGTTCCCTTGTCTTCTGGATTGGGCTCAAAATTACAAAGCTACGGAGTTAAACATTAGTAGCCGTAAACGCCAAAATGGGGTCGGCTGTTCAACGACGGTTATAAAAAAAACCCATAGTAATTAGCAGTCGTAGTGGCTCAGGGGATACAGGGTTGCCTTACAATTAGGTGAACCGGGTTCGAACCCCAGCGATGGTTGGTCGATATGAATTCCAACACCCTCAATCACAATGTTGACGTAAAATATCCTCAGTTGTAGACGGGTCATGGGTTAGACCGAAAGACTAACTGTCCGATTAACTGTGGACGATTTTTGTAGTTTTCCTCTTCATGTAACGCAAATACGAGTGAGTTGCGTCAAAAAGTCCTCCACGAACGCAAATTTTCTCCAATACTTGATTTAAGAGTTCATTTTTCCTCTGGACTGGGGTCAAAATTTCAAGCTACGGAGTTGAATATATTAGTAATCGTAAACCCAAAGTTGAGTCGGATGCTCAACGACGGTTATAAAATAGAAAAAAAAACATAATAAATAAAACTAGTTATTAACAAACTGATACGATAGTTAAATTGTAGTATAAAATGGAAAATAAAACTATTATTTTTTTTTTTGAGGTTAGAAAATTAGCCTAAATCTTGTTTGAAAAAAGAAATTAAGTTATTTTTAAAGAAATTCGAAACATGATGGGAAAAAACAATTAGTATATGAACATAAATAAAATTATTATATTCCATAATGGAATCAAAAAAGAAGTTTTTAATATTTTTCAACAACTATATAAGAAATTGAAAACTCCATTAATAAAATAAAAAAGGATTTAATAGAAATGAAAACAAATGTTATGTTAACAAAATTTCTCGCTTTGTGAATAAAATGAATTAATAAGATTTAAATATGAATTTAATCTAAATACGACTTCAAAATGCAAATAATGCATCTTAGAAACCTATATTAGGAGAAAACGATTAATGTTCAATAATAAAACACTTTAAATTTTTAAGTTTTCTACAATTGCCATGTCATAAAACGATTATACCATATGAAATATTGAATGAAAAAGATACAAAATGAATTTTTTAAAAACAGAATATGTAAATAAAAAGGATTACAATTTTTATTCTACAAATTTATTTTTTGAATTTTCATAAGCAAAGTAATTTTTCTTTGAACTTACACAAATATAAATTCATAACACAAATAACGCGTCTAAAAAAATATTATTGGGAAATTATAAATTTTACATAATGAAACACATAGAAATTTTTTTAAACATTTCTACAATTGCCATATAAATGAAAAAGATATAATATGAATGAAAGCAACAGCTGTGTAAATGAAGATTATCACAATGTTAATGAAATGAATTACAAACGATTTTTATCTGAACTTAAACAAATAAAATTTTTTTTAAAGTGATTCATCTTAAAGGAAATGGATTATTGAAAAATGATTAGTGCCCTAAAATAAAACATTTTTAATAAAGAAGTTTTTTCTAAAATTTATTACAATTACCATATGAATAAAATAATATTATATGAATGAAAACAATAGCTGCGTAAAGGAAAATTATCAATGTTAATAAAACAAATTAAAAACGATTTTTATCTGAACTTAGTGCCCTCGAATAAAACATTTTCAATAAAGAAGTTGTTTTAAAAAATTATTACAATTACCATATGAATAAAATAATATAATATGAATGAAAACAAAAGCTTCGTAAATGAAAATTATCAATGTTAATAAAACAAATTAAAAACGATTTTTATCTGAACTTAAATAAATAAGACATTTTTTTAAAGTGATTCATCTTAAAGAAAACGGATTATTGAAAAATGATTAGTGCCCTCGAATAAAACATTTTCAATAAAGAATTTTTTTTTTAAAAATTTATAACAATTACCAAAATAATATAATATGAAAGAAAACAATAGCTTCGTAAATGAAAATTATCAATGTTAATAAAACAAATTAAAAACGATTTTTATCTGAACTTAAATACAAATTTAAATAAAAACCGATACATCTTAAAGGAAGTGCATTATGGGAAATTGATGATTAGTGTTGTCGAATGAAACAGTTTTTTTAGATTTATTACAATTGCTATATGATTAAAAATGATATGAATGAAAACTATAGCTGTGTAAATGAAAATTATAACAATTATGATAAAATGAGCAAAAAATAATTTTTATCTTAACTTAAATACGAATTCAAAATATAAATAGGAGATCTAAAAAAATATGGCAAAATGATAAATGTTCCATAATGAAACACTTTCAATAAAGAAGTTTTTATATTTCGCCTTATCAAGATCTGGCTACGATATTCAATGATCAGAAAATTTGATGAGCAAATTCCATTGTCTTCTATTTTTTTATTATTCTATTTAATTTCTTAATGACGTATTAGGGAGGCTATAGTCACGATTCTTCAATTTCTTGTATAACTGATGAGTTAATTGCTCATTTATTATACTCGAAGGTCAACGTCTTTCTAACCAAGAATTTTGATTAAATTTATCAGGCCACAATTTAAGACTCTTAATTTCCACACCTAATTCAGGTTTTGACTTCCGGTTTTCGCACTTTATTATGTGCTGAAATTTCACCTTAGAGATTTGTAATGTGATGATGTTAAATTTCAGTTCCAAAAAAAGAAAATTGTTTTTAAACAACGCTGTTTATGTGATTAAACGTAATTGAACTTTAGACGTAAACTGTATTTGAACTTTTGAACTTTTATAAAAAAATATATATACTTTTTTAGAAATAAAAAGTTAACTTAAACATTTTTTTAAATAACTCGATTAATAATATTTCAATGCAAAAATTTTGCCATCAATTCATTTTTAACTCAACCAATTCTATCTCCTACAAACCAATTCTATCTCCTACAAACCATTTGTCTGCTACAAACCAATTCCATCTCCTGCAAACCAATTCTATCTCCTACAAATCATTTGTCTCCTACAAACCAATTCTATCTCATACAAACCAATTGTCTCCTACAAACTAATTCTATCTCCTACAAACCAATTGTCTCCTACAAACCAATTCTATCTCCTACAAACCAATTCTATCTCCTACAAACCAATTCTATCTCATACAAACCAATTGTCTCCTACAAACCAACTCTATCTCATACAAACCAATTCTATCTCCTACAAACCAATTGTCTCCTACAAACCAATTATATCTCCTACAATTTTTTTTTCTTCCTCGTTTTATAATTTAAATTTAAGGTTCACTCATTGAAAATTTATTGTTATTTTTTTTATAATAGCGCAATTTTATACTTTAATTACCGGAACTAATTAACTAATTCATGTTTTCACTTCAGGATTTCGTAGCTTATTTTGAACTAGCCGCTTAAGGCGGCCAGCTGTCCGCCACGCTAAAGGTTTTCACAAATAAAGTTTTTTAAAATATAGCAGGAAATCTGAAAATTAGTTGACAATTAAAGTGTTCCTGTCCTGCAATTTTGTCTTCATATCCAGATGAACAGCGACAAATATATCAAAGCGAAGCGTTCTATTTACGTATCGAATATGTTGCCCCATTTTTAATACAAAAGTTAAACTTTTCTCCACTTTGATAAATGTAAACTAATGCGAACCTTACAATTAAATTATTAATTCCTTCTTATATTATTGGTTTTAAGTTGTCGAAAATTAATATTTCAATTGTAAGGTTCGCATTAGCATACATTTATAAGAGATATGCATCTTTTAATAGTTTTTTGAATATGGAAGACGAAAAAGCATAGATTTTCTTACAAAATAACTACAAGATAACTAAAAAACTAATCCAAATTTTTGAAAAAGAAAAATAATACTTCTTCATTATGTCAAAACACAATTATGTGCCGAGTTTCGTGCCTGGGCGAGGCTTCTGGGGCGATATATTGTGATTACAGACAGACACACACACAGCCGCGTTTATTATTATGTATAGATTATTTGATTGAGAACCGGAATTAATAGTTCAAACAATTGTTGAAAATAACACTGTTTGTATGATTTTAAATTGAATGTTCATTAAATTGATTTGATTTAAGAATTTGTACGCACACTGACGTAGGTACGTAAAACGTATTTTTTTAAAAATAACTTGTATTTTAGAAAGTTATATTTTATTTTATTTTATAGCCGTCGGTGAACAGCCGATCCAATTTTGAGATTATGAATACCAAAATGTTCAACTTTTTACCCTTGTAATCTTGAACAGGATAAAGTATTGAGAGTAAATTTGCCTTCGTAGAGGACTTTTTGATTGAACTAACCCGCATTTGCGATACATGGAGAGAAAAAACACGAAACTTCCCATGCTTAGCCCAGACCTTACCCATGATCCGTCTGCCACTAAGGATATTTTACGTTAGCACTGTACGTCACTTTACGTTAGCATTGCATGCGTTCCGATCAGCCATTACTGGAATTTGAACCAGAATCACCTTTTTGGAAGGGGAGTGCTCTATCCCCTGAGCCACCATGACTCAAGAAAGTTATTAAAAAAAACCTGTTAATGTTTGTGTGGGTATCCCCAACACATTGTCCTTATAACTGATGAATATAAAATAATAAGTTATGCGCCGACAGTGGCTAGATGTTCCTAACGTACATAAATTATATATTTGAGTAAAGACTTAGATCAGTTGAGTCTCAACTCCTGGATTAAGAAAAGAGAAGTTTTTGATGGCCAAGTAGGCTTAAAAAAACGTCCAATAAAATTGATTGGCAAGCTAAAGTCCATTTTAATTATCAGTTAAACATGTTAATTAAAGGCAAAGAAAAAATTTTAAAATTTTAATTTTTTAATGGAAATATTTATGTTTTCCACTAAGATCCTCAATTAGGGAATTTATTCTCCGTTGTTCTTTGTTTAGGACTACAACACACAAATATGCCACCGAGAAAAATTTAATTTAAAACTATTTAGTTTCAAAAGGGTGCATTATTTATTAATTGTAACAAAACACTAGATATCGTCAGTAGCTTATGTAAGAGAACGAAACTAATGTTTTAAAAAATAATAACAAAAACCTAAAACATCGCGTATTTCTCACAAATTTGTATTTGTATTCTATTAACACGATAAAAAAAATCGTTTGATTCATTTTGAATTTGTAGATAACGAAACATTTGTCAACTAGGTATATTGTTTTTTCTTTCTTTTTTCTTTAAATATATAACCGTCGTTGAACAACCAACCCGATTTTATGAGTTTACGATCCTTAATGTTCAACTCCATGGTTTTGTAATTTTGAACCCAATCCGGGAGACAAGAGAATTCCCGGATCGAGTATTGGGAGAAATTTGCCTTTGTGGAGGACTTTTTGATGGAGCTAACCAGCATTTGAGTTACATGGAGAGGATGGCCACGAGAATTTCCCACGGTTAGCCTGGCGATAAGGGGACTCTAACCCATGATCCGCCTACCACTGAGGATATTTCACGTCAGCACTGTGGTCAGTGCAAGCCGGATGCGGAATTCGTATCGACCAGCCATCGCTGGGATCGAACCCCGGTTCACCTCATTGGAAGGAGAACGCTCTATCCTCTGAGTCATCGCGACTCTAGGTATATTGTCACAACATTCTTACACATTCTAAAATTGCATATGTTACATTTTATAATTTTATCACTTATCTACCTTTTAATGAAAAAATCAGAACGCTTATTTTAAGTTACTTTTATTTGCTTGACATTAATAGAAAAACTTAAAAGTAGGAACGTTTTTTTTCCTCTTTCGGAAATTGTCACTTACCTAGTTCTTCCACTAAGTTCCTCAATTAATATAGCTAAAATAATTTCTTTTTCCAATTTAATATTATTTTTCGCTCTTTTCGGAGACCTGACGTTATTAAAGTGAGCCAAAAAAAAAATCTTTTTCAGTTCATCCCATCATAATAAAAATAAAATGTGGTGAGCAATAGGATCATCACTTGGTGGCATGATGCTATTGCTCACGGCCAACTCATGATACTCAAAATTTACCACTACCAAGTAAATTTTCTTCGGTACATAGCCCTTTCGAGAGGCTGTAAAATACTTTTTGGGCATTTTTAATAATCACCATCACCAAATATATCAATATAATATTTTATACATATATATTAATATATTTAATACTTAATACCTAACCTTTCTACATTTTAGTTTTGTGAGAAATACATTTGTCAGTGGGAGTCAAATACTCACAATTAAAAAAAAAAAAATTGAATTCTTATCAGAACTTGATAAGGACTTAGACGCATGACTATTTCCCTATCTGACTTTTAATTTACTGTTAAAATATTTGTAAGTATATGGAAAAGAATTGTTTTAATTCTTATTCATTAAAATATTAATACACTAACTTTGCTTCCACTAGAAAAATCTTTTCCGCAACTACGGAAAACACGTTGTTGAATTCTTATCAAAACTGCATCAATTACTATATAACCAGTAGTACATATTAAGCTTCATTTGACAGTGGCGATTTTTTACGATTTTCCTAAACAAATTTTTCATTGACCTTTTCTCCATTAATTTTGCTTTTTAGCACATAGGTTATTTTATTTCCATTAAAACACCTTATCAATATTAATTAAGCATTCGCATCAATAGTAATATAGCAATTTTTTCGGTTCCACAAAACGAATAAGTACTTTTACCCATTAAGTTTGCTTTTTAGAACATTGGTTATTTTTTTATTTCAATTAATACATATCACGAACATTAATTAAACATCATTAATGTCAATAATAGTGTGACAATTTTTAACGGTTCTTCTAGACCAGTGGTTACCAACTGGCGGCCCGCGGGCCTCATCCGGCCCACGAAGCCTTTTTTTGTGGCCCGCGAACTAAAATATATTAGTTGTCATTTTTTTGGGGGACAATTTTCGCAAAAAATCTATATGGGTTTAAAATACTTTTCTTACGTTAAAAAAACCTATCTTCTTCGTTTGTGTGAAAATTAACATACCAACGGTGCAAAAAAAAAAAAAAAATTTCTCAGGTTNAAAAAAAAAAAAAAAAAAAAAAAAAATCTCAGGTACTACTTCTATTTTGATTTTTAATTCAAAACTTTTGTTTTGTACAACTTGATAAAAAACTGACAGAAATATTTAATGTTCCTTCAAACATAAAATTTTGATAAAGTTGCGGCCCGCCATTTGACTAGTGTTTTCAATTGCGGCCCCCGGCCTCATGTAAGTTGGAAACCGCTGTTCTAGAGGAATATATACCTTTACTCTTTTACTTTTGCTTTCTAGGACGTAGCTTATTTCTTTTATTTCAATAGATATATTACCTAAATTAATTAAGAATTGTTGGCCTAATGGCGATTTTCTATGTTTCTCCAAAGCGAATTGGCACCACTTTCTGATTAATTTTGCTTTTGAGAACTTATATTTTCTTTAATTATTCAATTACCGTTGATTTTATATAATAAATTTTTCAGAAGCACCTTTTAAAATAATTAACATAAATAACAAAACACGTGGTCTCAGTTAACTTTAAAAGAATAAATTTGGGGATGTAGTTCACTCGTGCTACCGCGTCATGTTATTAATTGAATTTATCTGGCACAGCGAATGTAAAATAATTAAAAAATTTTAATGAATGCAATAAACTCTTTTTTTGTTGTTGATCAAATAGAATTATAAGCTAGCAAATATCACTGATGTTATCTTTAAAATATGTGAAAAGTAGTTGAATCGTCTATAGTTAAATTTATAATAATGGCTAACGCATAACCAATTAGAAAATTCTATTTCGTTTTTCGCTCATCCCGCTCGAACCGTTCAACTTAGAATCTTCTAATGTCTACAGTGACCTTCCTCATGCTCCGAACTATCTGTATGCCAAATTTCAACATTTTCGGTTGGATAGTTTAGGAGTCTATAAAGGGGACACACACATAGAGACAGACATTCACCATTTTATATAGAAAATATCACCATGTATGATAATATGGCTCATCCATACTTCGGATCAAATTATCACACTAACTTTGCGCCATATTACGGTTGCATCAAATTTGAACGACAATACGGTTCGAAACGCTTAAAAGTATCAGACGATGTAGTTTCTGAGTTCAATAATTAAAAAAAAAATGGTTTAAGTTTAATTGTTAATTTAGTTTTTTTTTCTTCTCTTAAATAAATAAAGATAAAAGCGAATACATGGAAATATTTCATCATTGTTATAAAACGATAAAGATACTATAGCCAGGTCAGCTGAAATTTTCTATAAAAGTCAAATCAAGTCAATGGGTGCATTCGAAGTCAAGAAATCTCCCGAACAATTATATGCTTCTTGTTATTCCTCTCGACAAGCCCCATACCTGAGGAATCATAAAAGAAAAGAAGAGGTGGAGTACGATAAGACTAACGGGCCGTTATCTTTTGCTAGACCCTCCCGACAAAAATAGGTGACTTTGAGGTGCGAAGATTATAGGGAAAAGGCGCGAGACCCCACGAGTAAAAACCGGTTACATCTCGTTTATTAACCGATGCCCCCGTCCTTTTTAATAATATTTTTTTAATCTTTTATTTATTCATTCATTTTTTATTCGTTTTGGCAGGCAGTGGAATCTTTTTTCTTCGAAGGAAGGGAGGGATGGGGAGTATGATCTTTCTTACAGGAGGGGGCCAGTTAAGTAATGAATTGCTCTTGCTGCCGGGCACATTTTTGTCTCATAAACTTAACGATAGATGGTGTGGGCATAGGAGTCTAATAATTCTATTGTGTAGGGAAAACCGTGATAAAATAAACATTAAATTAAAAATATGTTGTTATCTTAATGTTGAAATAAATATACATAAAATGCAAATAAAAATTTGTATTCTGTACGTACGATATTTAAAAAAAAATTTAACAAATGTTGTTATTTGGAATTTATTAAAACCGTAACTTTGTGTCTGCGGGATTCTTATTTATAATGTAAAATATTTTAATGTATCTCAACATCAAAAATTGTGGCAATTATTTTACACTAAAGTGGTGTTCCACTACACTGTTAAAAATTCCGGATCAAATTATGGTATTAAGTACCGGTACTTTACAGCGCATCGCCGATAAAATCCCTTTTACCGAAGCGAAAATAATACAATGCATCTGATCTTAATTAATTTTTCTCAATTATTCGAGTTTAGATTTTCCTCATCCTTCAAAGTGTGTATTAATTTAGTATTTACTTTAACATACGTAATTATTAATTCAGTATTTACTTTAACATACGTAATTATTAATTCAATATTTACTTTAACATACGTAATTAGTAATTTAGTATTTACTTTAACATACGTAATTACTAATTCAGTATTTACCTTAACATACGTAATTATAAATTCAGTATTTACTTTAACATACGTAATTATTAATTCAGTATTTACTTTAACATACGTAACTATTAATTCAGTATTTACTTTAACATACGCAATTATTAATTCAGTATTTACTTTAACATACCTAATTATTAATTCAGTATTTACTTTAACATACGTAATTATTAAGTCAGTATTTACTTAAACATACAATTTTTAAAGTTTTCCAACAACAAATTGGGATACGTATTCCACCACAGTTTTTACAGTGTGCAAATAATACACAATTTGATAATTTCACCGATATTATTTAAATTTAATGAGATTAGACAATTATAGTACTTATTTAGATTAAATGTAATATGCTGACATTTTTTTTAAAATTTTGAATTGCTGCACCATAATGTAGCATAAAATTTGCTGTTACTTTATTATGATATCGAATAATAATATATTCCCAATTAATCCCTGTTAAATTTGATTGCATATTATTATGGTTCAACTTTGATTTGAAATGCATTATAATGTGTTATAAGGATACAGCAAATTTCCACCAAATTATGGTTCAAAACATTAATACTATGATTCAACTTTGAACCACAGAGTGAAAGATTTGAATTAGTAACTTAGGATCTAAAATTTTAAATTAATTGTTAATTATTTATTATTAATGATGTATAACTTTAATTACTGGAATGAGATCTATTTTATTAGGACAGTTACGGTAATTTGAGCATATTGGAATAATTTAGTTATGAAATAATATTTTAATATATTCTATGCTAGTCGAACAGACTGTGTAGAGGTCAGAGAACTGGCCTTGCATCAGAAAGGTTCTGGGTTCAAACCCCGGGCAAGACATGGATGATATTTCCTTCTCTGTACTATCTGTCCTTACTGTGAGATCAAAATTGGCCCTCATAATATGGTGCCTCTGAAAGAGTGACCAACAAATCTGACCTTCAGATGCCTGGATGACGAAAGGTCATTCTCCTGGTGAGCATTGGGAAAAAAATACATATTCTATACTGAACTTAGTATTAATGTAAATTTCAGATGTTATTGTTTGTATTGGAGTATGATTGTAATACTATGTTAAAGTGTAGGTTTGTAAATGGATTGTGTCTGGTGATTACTAAAGTTCCCCTCCATTTAAAATTGCGATAAAAAATAAAGTGCGAAAGTAAGCAACTAATTAAATATTGAAGCGTAAGTAAGACTTCCATATTTGGTCATTAAACATATTTTTTTATCGAATTGCAAAAATTAATTTTTGCAATTAGATATTAAAAATTTTTTATTATTAAAATTGCACCTTGTCATTTATAATATTTTACACATTCCGTTTTAAAATAATTGAAATGGAAAAAAAAAATCATTCTGTGAAAATAGGTAATATCTTAAAAAGGCAAAAAAAGACAAGGCGGAAATTCATCCCCAAAAAAAATCAAGAACGTTTAAAACAACAACAGATAATCCTTGACATCGACGGAAAATACATTAATGGTGAATATAAAGACCTTTTTTTTTAAATTTAAAATGTGTCGATTTCTCTTCGTTTCAAATCGGGTACAAGCTTTATCACTTATTATTATTTAATTCTAAAGATAAGATCATATAAAAGGTGAAAAAAAATTTATGAACTAGGAAGTGACGTGAACTATTTAGAAAAAGATTATTATTATTCAATTTTCTATTACTTTATAAAAAACTGAAATTACTTTTATTTAGATGCTTTTGCTATCTATTTTGATTTAAATAGTTGATTTTTTACTGCTCAAAGTGCAATTTGTTCAAGATTTTTTTTTACAGTTTATGTCCAAGGAACCAAACGAAGCCAAGTTTTCTTTAAGCGTAATTCATGTGTCATAGAGAGTCATTTAAAATATAAAATAATCGAGATCATTATTAATCAATTTTCTATTACTTTATAAAAATTGAAATTACTTTTATTTAGATGTTCTTGCTATCAATTTTGATTTAAATGGTTGATTTTTTTATGGCTCAAAGTGCAATTTGATCAAGAATTTCTTTTTACAGTGTATGTTCAAGGAACCAAGTTTTCTCTAAACGTTATTCATGTATCATAGAGAGTCATTTAAAATATAAAATAATTGAGAAAAAAGTGTTTTAAGAATTTAAAAAAGCTTTTGCGAATAACTAAAGTATTTTTTAAAAAAAAAATTCTGTTATGGATAGGACAGAGTAAACGATAGATTTATACAAAAAATATCTCATTGAAAAAATGCTCTTTTGAATTGTTATTGATGAAAGATTTTTCGTTTATAAATTTATTTTTCGTCATTTGGCTTTTTCATTTCGACCACTTAACTTTAATATCCTGTTTTGAACGGCAATCAAGTTGAAAATTCATTTTTAAAGATCTTAGTAATTTATTTATGGAGTCAAAAACTGGCAGACCACTTGTTTGGAAGACAATAGAGCTTAGAAGAATAGAAAATCGAAAACCTATTCATTTCACAAAAATGTTTAATGTTGTTTCCCACCATTTTGTCCTTTGCAGTTATTTTAACAGCATTTCCCTATTGTGAAAAAAATGAATAGACAACATACGAAATGTTTTTTAAGAGAGTCTAAATTATTGCTTGAAAGAAGCTGGCTTTGAAATAAAACAATTCTAGTAATTTAAAATGATGAATAATCTTGAGAGTAGGTATTATTTAGCGTTTGATTTAAGTACTGAGATGAAGAGGATGCTCAATTACAGTGACCACCCCTAATCTTTAACAGTTCATCATTATTCAAAAGGTTTATTAATGATGCTGTTTTTGTTGAGAATCCGGCTGTATCATTAAAAAATGTTTTGCTTTAATTCAATACTCAGTTTCAGGCAAAATCACACGAGGAAAAAATTTTCGCGTGGAAAATATTTCGCAAGAATAAAGTTCGGGGTAAGCAAACTATCGTATAACTAAAATTTCATTAAGGCAAAACTACGCGTACTTAACTTAACTTAACTTAATTTAATTTAAACTCGTTGATTAATGAGATAAGGAGCTAATTAGCAATAGTACTTCTGCTGCATGCAATATAGGCCAAATACAAAATAAACCATATTATTAAATGAAAAGAAGGGTTAAAAAGTTTTACCTTTTTTAATTCAATGTTCACTGTTTGACAAAATCTCGCACGGCAAAACACTGTAAAGAAAAAATATATATAAATATTTAAGAATAATGTCCCATGTGAACGCATTTCTGCACTGACGAAAAAATTATGGTCAAAACTACTAGAATATGGCACAATTCAAAGTGTTTTGGCTCTAGGGGCACACAGAAAAGCTCAGTATTTTTTAACTATGTGCTTTGGTGAAATTAAAAATAAAATATGGTTTTATTATATCGAATAAAATTTCGTAAATTCGCTAATTTTATTAATTCGCAAATTTCGTAAATTCGCTTTTTTTTCGGAAATTTGCTAATTTTATCATGATACCTTAGAGTATGGCAGAAAAATCATTTGTAATGTTAAATTTACTTTTCAATTTTGCATTTTTTACTAAATGCGTAGTAATAAAAACTATAATTTCGAAAACCAAAATTTCCGGTAAACTGCCACCTTATCGGCGGGAAAAGTTACCAACTGAAATGGTTTGGATATCATATATATTGGTTTTATTAACTAAAATGATATATATTTTGCTTTTACGTTACATTTTGTTACACTGCTCACAAACTATAAAACTTAGGAGCTAGAAATTTCGAAAATGTGTGAAAAAAAGTATAAAGAGCACGAAGAAATAAATAGAACTAAAAATTCGATTATTAGTTACGATTATGCTCCAAAATTTCCGATAAACCGCTACCATATGAGTGGAATATTTACCAAAAGGCTACTTTGAATACCGCATATTAAGGCCTTATTATCCAGAATTATTGTTCTTCTTAAACAGAAATTCCCTTTTTTTAAATCAGAAATGTAATTTTTCCAGAATTTTTTCTCCGTGTGTGTAAACAAAATCTCGTACACACAAAGTTTTGGGTAAACTGAAACTCACGAATTAGTGGGCTAGGTAGTAATAATAATTCTGCTACATTTAATATCCAATCAAATACACAAAATACCACATTATTAATTGAAAATAAGGGTTAAAAAAATTTTACTTCTTTTGATTGGCTCAGTTTCTGAGAAAATCTCACACGGAAAATTTCTCTTGTCGTTGAAATAAACTTTTAATTTAAAAAATGTATATTAAAAAAAAGTTTCATGTTTTGGCATAGTGGCACTATGCTAAAGAAAATTTTTTTGTTTGAATTAAGTTAGTTCTCTGTAAGCAAACTCTCTACATCTAATGAAGACAAAATTTTATGGGCTTACAAAATCTTAAGAATATTTGCTTTATCCTATCTCATTCTTCCGGTTTTACAAAACATTTCCAAGGTTTAAGTTTTCTTTTTAAAAAATAAAATAAAATATGAAGAAAGAGGAATTGGGAATTATTTAAATAAAAACGCACTTCATTGATTTTTTTTTTTAAATTCCAAATTTTACTTGTAACTTTATTTAGAGAGCCAAAAATTTAAAAATTCAAAATGAACTGGTAAAATTACATATATATTTGCATATATTATAGTTTATGAAAATGGCAGTTGTATCAGATACTATTACCATTATATACCATTCCATCTTCTTACATAATGGAAAATTTAAATCATTAACAATTTTTCAGACTTAGTATGGAAAAGTTGCTTTATGTTCTAAATGTGTTGGAATTTCAGATATTAAATATGCAATCAATATTTATTTTCACATTTTTGAAAGATGGTTCATCAACTAGGGTTTGAACAAGTAGAAGAAAACCTATAATTTTACTAAGATCGTCAAAAATTCATGCATTAAACATGATGATTAGATTTTTAAGAATAAATAAAAAAAAATTATAATAATTTTTATCCGCATCGCAAGAAAGGATTGGTTTAATTTACATTATTGTACTAGAAATCTTAAGCCTTTAATAGTTTTAATCATTCACGGGGAATAAACTGTTTTAAAGTTGAGTAAAAAATTAAGAATAATAAGTTTTCGAATAAAGTTACAGCAAAATGAATCGTAATAACCGTTTGGTCACCATCCTTCTATTACATTTTGACGTTTTTGACATTAATCAAGATGAATTGTATAACATCATTTTTCATACCACTCTTTATCGCAGGTAGATAATAGTCGTGAACAACATTCTAAGACATGAAGGCACGCTAATAAAAGTTAAAACTTTTTATGAAACGATGCATTTTCTCAAGGGTGGAAATTTTCACATATGGAAAAGAATTTAAATAATTTAAAGATAGCAACAGTAATTTTAAATATCTTTAAAATATTATCTGTCTTTTATGACTCGTTATCTTTTGCAATTCATCTTAATAAATAATTTTATATATTATTGTCTGTTTTATTTAATAAATTGAAATGTGTAATGTTCTTAAACTAATCATTCAATTTCGTTGGTTTTAAAGGCACAATTTAGTTCCAATATTGAAATTATTTCAATTATAGTGAGGGAATTATAAAGTTCGTAGGTTAGAGAATTTTTATTTATATCGTAATTGATTTAGAGTGAAAAAAGGGTTGGTCACTGCATGGCTTTAGAGAGTGTGATATAGATATCAATTAATTATTACAATTATTTCCGCTAAATGATACGCTGATGATTCAAATTTATTATTATAATGAGTGCATATTAAAGAACAACCGTGAGATATAGATTTTCATCAATATATTATACTATTTTTAACTAATTTTAAGAATATGAATTATTTTAAGAATATATTATAGGTATTGGAAGGTATAGATATTATTAAGAATATTCATTTTTATAAATATTAGGATAATCCTCTCCCTGGTTGCCTCTCGTTTTCTAAAAGGTGTCACTATTTTTTTATTATTTTAAAACGGATCATTTTGTTAATAAAATATACATTGATTATAATTCTATGTAAGAAAAAGTTAATATTTAAATGTTAAGGAATGAACGGTTACCCATTATATATATATATATAATATATNAAAATAAAACTCAGAATATTTGTTAGGCATTTTAATTAAAAATATTTAAATTACACTATTTTAGAAAATTTTTTTTACAATAAAATCGCATTAATGTGTCCAAAAAGTCTTTTTTTTTTCAATGAAATAAAATTCGGATTTAAAACTTTTATTTACTAAAGAAAAGTAACAATTATGGTTTTTTAAATCTTAGCCTACACTAATTAGAAATTTTCGTGAGGAACGTATTTTTTTTCCTAAGCTCTAACCGGTTTTCAATTTAACTTTACTTTTTTATTATATTATTTACCACGAGCAACACTAATGTGTTACATTAAAACGAGAAATTGTGATACCAATAAATAATTTTTAATAAAAAGATATAGTTCAATATCATAAATTTATTATATTTAAAAACAATAACGTAGAGTATATTTCATAAGCATTTCCATAAAAAAGGGGAAGAAAATATTCTATTTTATGAGATATATTTCTTCAATATAAGCATATTAACATGTCTAAAAAGCATTTGTTTTAAAATAAAAGAAATAATGAACAAAAAGCTTGTTCAAGATATATATCATTATGCAATATTAGATATCAATCAACGTGCTTCAGTATGTATTTACATATTATATATATATATATATATATATATGTAAATACATACTGTGCTAATGATTTTGGTAAAATGAACAGTAAAATATAATAATGATTTTATTGCTCATGATACCTAAGAGCATGTGATAAAAAAAACCATTTATTCCCCTGAAATTTTTTTTCAATTTTAAAAACCAGAATTTGCTTATCTTTTAGTTTTGTTAACCAGAATTATGGCTCTTTTTGCTTCAAAAATGTCATTACTATACAGTACAGTAGTTTTACTAGAATTTTATTCTCCCCGTGTCGTGTGTTAATGTGCCAAGAAAGAATTGTAGCATTTTATACTTCTTAAGATATAATAAATTTCATAGCTATTATCTAACTATGATAAATTTCATAGCTAGAAGTTACTAAATTGTAAAAAAAAAAAGAGAAAAAAATTTAACTAATTTGAATCATACAATGACAATATCATTATTTTAAATGCTTACAATGTTGAACTGGACATATTCTTTTTGTTTGATTCATCACTGACGTTTTTAAAACATCTTCACTTGAGCTAGGTGATATCGAAAATTTAATATCGTGATGTGTCGTCTATTAAAAATTGATATTTCATGATGCATAAAATTTTTTTTTCTAGTTTACATCAATCAATATTTTTGTTACCCGAATGAAATTTATCAACTCTCCCCCCCCCAATATCGTATTCAATAATTATCAAAACAGTTAAAATTGACAATAATTTTCATATTTGATAATTATTGCATCAGGTAATAATCAAATTAATTATAGAATTTAGTATTTATCGTAGTTGATAGTCCTTGTATATTTGATATTTAATGCAAGTTACGATATATCGGGAGAATGCTTTTACAAATATTATTTTCGTGAAGTTAAAAAAAAAAAAAAAAATTAATGTTTTGCAATACATTCATGTATTGTCTAGCTCTAATCCTTACTAGAAAGCAAATTTTATTTAAAGGGACAACCGGAATATTTTCTCCTCAATTTATATCTTCCCAAAATACATGATTTACAAAGACAGGTGGATCAATTATGGCAATTTCCACATTAATATCTTTTGCAAAATATTCTTAATGCACGCCAAACTTTTCTAAGTTTTAATAAATTACAATCGAGTCCAAAAAAAAATAAATCCATTTGATTCAGAGGGTTTTGTAATTGTTTATAAGCACTTGATTGATTTCAAATTTGCTCATCTTTAGCCATTTCTTACACTATCACTTCTTACAACCAGTGTAGATTACATGAAGATGATTACCAGTTCGCGGCAATAAATAATACTCGAAAATTACTGAAGAATTTATTGCGAGTTGGAAATGGCGCAACATACAGAACTCACCAATCATTTCTACCTACCACGGGGCTGTATTTTTAAAGGAAAAAATACCCGGCATCAGAGAGCATCTTGACAGTAATAGAAGCCCAAATGATTACTGAACTTTGTAAGCGCCATGATTTCTTGTTCCACGGAGGTTGTAACAACGGATGAGACCATCTTTTCTATTAAATTGATGTAAACGTAGTGCTAACTATGGGTTCAAGAAAGGCTTCGGCAATTTCTTTTTAATTTATGGGACAACGATAGTGTTTCTGCAACGGACTTTTATTTGTTGATACCTCTTTCGAAAGGTACACTTTAAACTCCCTCTTAAATAGGTGATTGTAAAAAATGTACCGATTTTTTTTATTGCGAGTTTTTTTTTAAAACCATCATGTTTATTTATGCAATATAATAATTGCTACAAATGATTGCACTTGTGACGAATAAATCAACCCAGATACTCAATATTATTTATTTATTATCCACATTTGTATCTGTCCTTCATTGCGAGAGTACTACATTATTTTATTTGTTGTAATACAAGGGTTATCTTGTTTTATTTCTAGCATAAGAGAAACATTGTTTTATTTCTTACAATATGAGGATTACGTTTTTTTATTCAATACTATACGAGTATCACATTGTTTTTATTATTACAATATAAGGGATATACTATTTTATTTGTTAGATTTCAAGGCTCGCATTGCGTTATTTATTGCATTGAGAGAAACACTGTTCAATTCTTACGTCACGAAGACCACATTGTTTTATTTGTCACATTGCAAGAGGCACATAGTTTTATTTTTTACACTACATGAATTGCATTGTCTTATTCGTCACATTGCAAGAGGCACATAGTTTTATTTTTTACACTGCATGAATTGCATTGGTTTATTTGTCACATTGCAAGAGGCACATAGTTTTATTTTTTTACACTACATGAATTGCATTGCTTTATTTGTCACATTGCAAGAAGCATGTAGTTTTATTTTTTACACAACATGAATTACATTGTTTTATTTGTTACAATAGGAGGTTACATTGTTTTGTTTCTAACAGATTAAACATCATATTATTTTATTTGTAATAGGATAGTGGCATCGCTTTTCTTACTAAATTGTTTTTCTTTTGTTACATTGCGAAAGTAGCATTGTCTTATTTACATCATTACAGTGGTCACATTATTTTATTTGCAATGTAGCAAGAGTTACATTGTTTTATGTGTTACATTACTTTATAATACAATTACGAGAAACAACATGAAAATTTGAATTAAATTTATTCACTATAATGAAACTTTGATTAATTGAAGAGTAAATCGCGAACATGTATATGAGAGTTTCTGACAAGGTACAGAAAGACGTCTCACCATCATATTATTTTATTTGTAATAGGATAGTGGCATCGCTTTTCTTACTAAATTGTTTTTCTTTTGTTACATTGCGAAAGTAGCATTGTTTTATTTACATCATTACAGTGGTCACATTATTTTATTTGCAATGTAGCAAGAGTTACATTGTTTTATGTGTTACATTACTTTATAATACAATTACGAGAAACAACATAAAAATTTGAATTAAATTTATTCACTATAATGGAACTTTGATTAATTGAAGAGTAAATCGCGAACATGTATATGAAAGTTTCTGACAAGGTACAGAAAGACGTCTCACCATTAATTGATACAAAAAATTTAAGGAACGGGAAAATAAATAAATTTGTATAGATTTATATAAAAAATACATCTTTGCAAATTAACTGTTTAAAAGCTAAAAAAGTGCCGACAAGAAACACAAAGTTTATGTGGATAATAATTGTGATGGCAGTCATTATTCTGTCCGATGGGTTACTAAATTGATTATGTGAGCAAATAAAAAATTTATAAAAAATCATGATAAAATTTTATGTGAAAACAAATATTTAATTTGATAATTATATCATAGCAACAAGTTGTCTTACAATTTCGATATAACTCATGGTCGAAAATTCATTGAGCAACCTCTTTCTGTCTAGTATATTCCGAGACTCTCTCTTTTAATTTTCAGCACACCACTGTACTAAAGAACTCACCTGATTTTTTGAAAGCCAAGCTCGTTCCTCTATTCTTTTCTTGAATCAATAACTGTATGGGAAGATTAGAAATCGATCATGCCAACATTTATCAATCAAATGGTACCTCAAGATTGAATCGAGTTAGCATGTCTAACATACTAGCGAACTAATATTTAATAATTGCAGTGGTAGTTATGCCACAATACTCCCCTACCAGAATTTTATCAATCAAATGGTACCTCGAGATTGAATCGAGTTAGCATGTCTAATATACTAGTGAATTGATATTTAATAATTGCAGTGGTAGATATGCCATCATACTCCCCTATCAGAATTTTATCAGGAATAGAATTCGACGAACGGATACCACTAGTGTCCGTATTTGCGAAAGACCGGGGGAGCTGTATTAAGTTCACCGAATTTTGAGCTCTTGTGGTGTGAGTTGTATTAAGTTCACCGAATTTTGAGCACTTGTCGTGAGAACTGTATTAAGTTCATGGTTGTGTATGGTATCTTTTGTGTTGCTTTTAGCATTCGAGTGTGTGCAGAATCCAGTTGTGAGTAGATGAGACTGAGAAGCAACAGCGCGAGGAGGACAATGACGCAGTTACAATGCTCAATGCGAACCATTCATTAAAGTGGGCGTTACTTTCGATGTAGACGAGTTCATATCACGTCCGCAGATCACTAATGAGGGGAAAGGATCTTTCTACTATGCCAACCTTCATCTATCAAAAGCCGTAAGGGTTCAGGGGATAGAGCGTTCGTCTTCCAATGAGGTGAACCGGGTTCGAATCCCAGCAACATCTGGTCTATGCGAATTCGCATCCGGCTTGAACCGACCACAGTGCTGACGTAAAATATCCTCAGTGCTAGACGGATCATGGGTTCGAGTCCCCTTACCGTTAGGCTAACCGTGGGAAGTTTTCGTGGTTTTCCTCTCCATTTAGCGCAAATGAGGTTAGTTCCATCAAAAAGTCCTTCACGAAGAGACATTTCTCCCAATACCCCTGTTTTCTGGATTGGGTTCAAAATTACAAGGTTACGGAGTTTAACATTAACAGTCGTAAACCCAAATAATTGGGTCGGCAGTTCAACGACGGTTATAATTTTAATTATAATATCAAAAGGTACCGCAAGATAGAATCCAGTTAGCATGTCTTATATACTAGTGAATTGATATTTAATAATTGTGGTGGTAGCTACGCCACCACTGTTTAATTCTTTTGTTAATCAGCACAAACTGTAGTGGATTCTTACATGCCGGCACTAAAAGGAAACCATATCTTTCTGTGAGCTATTTTTTCTGTATAACTTATGTTTCGTTGTACATTGCGAAAAAAGTACTATTTTGAATAACTTTTGGTCAAATAATCGGATCTTCACGCTCTAGGGCTCAATCTTAATTAGTTCAAGAAGGTGACCTCAAATATGCTAATCAATTAATGCAAACGATATTTCATGTTACTAAATCAGACACAAAAACGTACTTACTCTGAATAAACATACCCTTTTGTGGTGGATCCGGATTTCCTGAAATATAGGGGTATTTCTTCAAAATTTAGGGAGTAGTCGCAATTTGGGAAATATGGTCCCCATAGTGTGGGCAAGAGCTGATCAGGGAGCGAGTTTGGCTTAATTTCACTTTTTGCGTGTTTGCATATAATTATAAAATTCTTTTATCAGAAGATAATTCCATGCCTAAAATAACTTTCAGTAAATATTTATTGTGTTTTCTATTTTATGCATTAATAGTCGAAAATTTTTTGAATTGGTAAGATTTAAAATTTTTTAAATCATTTTAAAGAATGTGATTTTACATAGCAAAATATATAATTTGAGCTAAATTAGTCGTATAGTTCCTGAAAAATCGAAAATTAAGAAAATTGCATATTTAAAATTCGATTTCTTAAGAACTATTTGACCGATTTTGCACAAGTCTTGCATTTTCCCATAAAAATTTCGATTCTTTAAACTGATGCAAAAATTTTATACCTTACATTTCGAAATTATTATCAACTAAAATAATAAAAAAAAATGGATATTTACTAAAATATATTTTATGCATGATATTTTCTTTGGATAAAGATTTTTTTAAATTCTGTGCAAAAATTTTTCCATCCGCTTTAATAAAATCTCGATATATGGCGTATACCCAAAAGGTAAAATTAGCATTACGAGGTAAACTTTAATTCGCTCACCTAACCAAACTATGGGAACCATATTTCCCAGATTGAGGCTGCCCACATAATTTGGAACTCAAAAATCCGGATCTATCAAAAAGAAAAATAAATAAATAACTCACTACTAAATAAATAAACAGTATGTTTATTCAGAAAAATATGCTTTCGAGCCTGATTTCTAACTTTAAATATCGTCTGTACAAATTAATTTGAGGTCACTTCATTCAACCATTAAGATTGAGTCTAGAACGTGATTACGTCTGATTATTAGATCAGAAGTTAGTCAGGGTGGTCCGTTTTTATTGCGAACTGTACATACTATCTATTTATCAATCCTTTCTTCCAATAAGGTTCGATGGTACTGTCCTAGTATTGACATACTTGACAAATGGTTTTGGCTTAGTGGTGAAACTTTTCCTGACCAAAACAATATTAGCCCCTGCTCACAGCATGAAAATAAAATAAAAATATTTACTCAGAATTATCATTCTCTGAATATGTGTTACCTTAATTAAAACTAATATCTATACAAATCTAAAGCATAACGCCGCCACAAATAAACAAAGAAAAAAAAGGAATTATAAATTTCCTCCTATATACAAATTTAATTACTTACCACTTTTATTTGCATCAAATACAATCGAAAAACGAATCTCTAAACTAGGTAAAATGTGTACTAAACTCTCTTTCTATTCCTGTATTTCCAGTATTAGTAACCAATGCATTTATCCAAATCAATATCTTTTTAATGTTTTTTCAATCTACTTAACAAGCATATTTAGTAAATTTTTTTCTACTTCATCATTTTCTTTGGCTTCGTTATGAATCTGTATCTTTAAAGTAGTGAATCAGAAAACTATCGTTTGCATATTTTTAAGCCTCTTTATTATTTAGCAATTTTTATATCGATTACATATCGTTTGCATTTTTTTTTTTAATATTTAATAGAATTCCAGTTGAAAATTGATTTAGTTCAGCCTTTGTTTTGCTCTACCGCTCGCAAGATGAGCTTCTTTTTGTTTCTGTCGCTTGTAAGGAGAGCCTTTCGTTTCAAAAAATAATAAATATTTTCTTTAAATCTGTATCTTTAAAGTAGTGTATCAGAAAAATATCGTTTGTATATTTTTAAGCCTCTTCATTATTTGGCATTTTTTATATCGATTACATATTGTTTACTTATTTTTAATCTTTAGTAGAATTCTAGTTAAAAACTGATTTAGTTCAGTCATTGTTTTGTTCTACCACTCGCAAGATGAGCTTCTTTTTGTTTCAGTCGCTTGCAAGGTGAGTCTTTCTTTGTAAAAAATAATAAATTGTTTCTTTTAACAATAGATGTCTCTTAATTATTTATTGAAAGAAGCACAGTTAAAAGTCTTAACTTACCTTTTAACACTATCTTTCACCGATTCGACATCTTGTAATTGCTCTCAACCTTGTATTGAATCTTTTTCTCTTTTTCGGTAAGTCGACAAAGTTTGGCTTTTCAACCAACTTCTTTTTCATGCACTTAGAAAATTCCCTATTCAAGATTCCTATTTTTGTTTGCAAACTTCATGAACAAGTATATCTGCAGCTTTATGTTTGCAGTCCTCTTTTCACTTCTTTTGTACTCGAAATGTACAGCTCTGTTCTCTTATAATAACCTTAAAAACATAATCCTTTAAAATATTTTTCACAATGGGAAAAGTCTAAGATATTTTCAAGGACCGTAAAAAGTTAAGATCAAAAATTCATTTCAATTAGTTGATATCTGCTTTCCTTTTTAACGTTCCCTAATGGGTACTTTGGATTGAAGTTTAGTCAAACATTCTTATTACTCACTCACTTTCATCACCCCATTCCCCAAATGAATCTAATAATAATAATGAATAAATAATAACTTGATTCTAAAACTGGAACACAACCTCCAAAACCAACAGTGTATGCCTCCTCTTAGGAATTCGATGTAGGAGGATAAAAAAGAGAAAAAACGAGGAAAATTAATAAGTTTTATTTATTGCGCATAAGTTGCAAGTATATAGAACTCATAAAATAAGTTGAAATATTGAGAAAACATGGAAAATAATAAAGATTAATGAAAAGAGAAGAAGAAAAATTCTTAAAATAAAATTATTTTTAAAAATATTAAAACTTTTTTTTATTTATCTTTCAAAAAAAAATTATTAAAAATCTGAAAAACAAAATAAAGAAAAGACACAATCCCTTCATCAGATCACACGAATATATTTGAAAAAAGGAGTGCTTTCTAATATTGTATCAATATATCCAAAGCTAAATATATCAATACAATAATGTGAGGACCCCTCAAAAAAACTTATTAATATGAATTAATATTTGCTAATATTTAATTTGATGAAGATTTTGTTAAACGTAAAAGGCAATTTAAAATATAATATGAAATGGATTTTTTTGCGTTCAAATTTGTATATAACTTCTAAAAATATAAATCTACAATACAATCTTTATATATGTATATGTACACTGAAGAGCCATTACATTATGACCACCCTGCTAATAACATGTGGATCCACCTCTAGCCCTCAAAACTGCTATCACCTGCCGTGGCATTGATTCCACAAGGTGCTGATAGGTAGTCTAAGGTATCTAGTACCAAGCGCTCACCAACTGGTCCAACAATTCCCTCACATTGTGAGGGGGTAGCGTGGCAGCACGAATTTGGTTTTCCAAGTAGGACCACAAATGCTCTATTGGATTAAGGTCAGGTGAATTTGAGGGCCAAGACATGACTTGAAAGTCACTGGAATGTTCCTCGACGATTCCACCTCGACGATGCATTATCTTGTTGGTAAACACCATCCCCCGCAGGAAAAACTGTTGCCATGAATGGGTGAACCTGGTCTGCAACTATGTTCAAGTATCTTACAGACGTCAGGGATTGTTCTATGAGGATTATGGGTCCTAATGTGCCAAATGAAAACATTGTTCCTGGGCGAGAAACCATGAAANACCGAATATATATATATATATATCATTACAAAATTATGTATGAACAGGGCTCATATTCTGGATGTTTTATTATTGAGATTTTTATTTATATTTTCACTTAATTTTCATAAGATTTTTCTGAATTTCAACAATTCCTAAAAGTAAGCTTTTTGGAAAAAATTGAGTTGAGAAAATTAATATCAAGACATAAATAAAGTGTAAGGGTCATCATGTATTGAGTGTTATATTCAGTTTTTATTTTTGCTAAAGTAAAAAAAGCTTAGAGTTAAAAATAAAATGGAAGTAATAACTCGGAAGTCTTATTATAAATTTTAACTGCTTACGCCACTTCTGCTTAGCTTTACATAGTTCTCCATCCAGATAATAGACTTGCTTGGTTCCCTTTATCTATTTAATATTTTGAAATGCTAAGTAGGTGGTCTTCTTGGATATGTTTTGAAAATATGTTAGATGGTGTTGACCATTTGCTTAATTGTTTGTAAAACATAACCTTCCGATAATGTGTTCTCGCCTATCTAACTCATAAGGCCAAATTACTTTTTTTAGATTACGTTACTTAAACTATTGCACCGCAAATAATTATCAATAATCTAAATGTAAAGTTGCTTGCGATTCATTAAATGAGATTAAACCTACATAATGATGGTTCATATGTATATCAGAATTTGAAGAAAGAAAATAATAAACTGATGCAAATCAAATTAGTAAGTTTATTTACCTGTCTTTTTTACCTAAATCTGTAGTTTCGTTTAGAAAATTCTATAAATGTCTTACGTCAGAAAAAAATTAGTCATAGATTTTTCATTCCTAATCCCCAAAGGGATTGGAAGAAAATGTTTAATAGTTTTTTCTTACATCAAAACATCTTTAAAAGTTCACATTTCGGAACGGGACATATTTTAAAAAAAAACTGTATACTTTTTTCTGTTCCAGATATTTTGTTTTGCTTTACATGCATATTCTTAAACACGATAACTCTAAAAAGTTAAAAGAAATAATCTTTTTATATACCGGTAGCTAATTCGTTTAAAAAAAATTTAGAAAATTTAAGGTTACTTAATTACAAGATTTTTCAATCAAAACTGAAAGGCAGTAAAATGTGGTTCCTTAAGAATAAAAGTCATTGAAGTTATAGGACGCTAAGGATATTGAAGGAGCTAAAATAATTTATGAAGCATAATTAAGTGATTTTTTTAAAAATATGCCTCAGCAAAAGGGATTTTTAAGTTGTGCGAAACTTTTTTTGAATCCAGATTACAATTATACTTATCCATGCAAAGATGTAAAACATAACATCAAAATAGCCTCACAAATATTGAGTTAGTATCTAAGCATCCTGTATTGTAAATAGAGCTAATTTTTATTAGTAAATAAATTACTACGATACAATAAAAAAGAATAAAATTAATGCTGCACTTTAGGAATTCCCTGCTGCAACTCAAGTTTGATATCATCAACTTACTAATGTTCTTTACACTGGATTCAAAATGTAGAACCATTCAAGCCAATATTACAGATAAGGGGACACGAGCATTCCTCGTCTTTCAATTCTTGTACCGATTGTCAGTTTTCAAAAGGGACTAATGTCACCCAGAGTTACTGGACCATGCCTATCTATGTCTCCTCTGGAAGTGGGGATCTTGTAATGGAACCGACGTTAGTCCATGTGACATTCTACATCTACTGCGAAATAAGATACAGGAGTCGCGTGTGCGACTTAAGTAGCTACAGTGAAATGCAGTTTTACCATACATATCTTACTTAGACGACTAACTACTCTTCGTGTAAGCTTTAGGACTATTTTTCGATGTTCGGGAGAATGTTTTGCTACCCATAGGAGTTGCAGTTGGCTAAAGACGTTGCGAATTCAGAACTAAAATTCATAACTGTTAAGTTTAACCGAGCTATAACCTGATCCTTATAATGAAATAATCTCAATGTCTTAATAAACGAAAATCAAGTTTCTTTTATGGAAAGGGTTTGTGTTCTAATTTTTCAGTGTTTGAAAGGTTGCTTTTCTAATGCAATGTTTAGACCCATAATAAAATGCAAAAATTGAGGATTTTCCCATGATTTTAATTTTTTTTATTTAGTAGGAAAAACCACGTCAAATGAATGATTTCTAAAATGTTTAATACTTTTTTTTAAACATTGGTTATTTTTTTCAGTTTATACTTTTATTACTCCGTAATCACAATGTATAAAACTCAGGAAGAGCAACATTAGATATACTGGCTTTTATAATGTAACCAAGTTAAGTTGAAGCTATGTACTATTGTATATAATAAACTTGATTTTTTTTGATTATTTGTATTATGTTATCAATTTCACTAGTGTATTTCAAACTGTACAACTCGAAAAAATATTGGGTAGCTCAGGGACTGATTTGGTTTTATATTTTTATCGATTAGATATTATTTAGAGTAATAAAAGCATTTAATACATAAAGTAAATTAAATTAAAATAATTTTAAAATTGCAGCAGGGCTTTTTTATTTTATTTGTGTGCTTTTACACACAAATAAAATAAAAAAGCTTTTTCTTCTAAAATTCTAAAAAAAAAAAAAAGTCGTCTTCTAAAAAGCTTTTTTCTTCTAAAATTACCTTCCTAAATTTAGTAAAATTATCTAATAATATATTTTGAGTTCATTAAAAAGAGAGGATGATGAATCTTGGTACATTGATAATCTCTGAAAACATAATGGCAATATTGGAATAATTTTTTTTTCAATTATGATCTAGAGCATCATATATGACATAACGGCAAAAATAAGCAGGCGCAGCATTGAACTAATGTCGTATATAGTAAAAGAAAATTTCATTTGAGATTTAAAAAAAAAAAGATTTTAAAGATTCATTAAACGATTTTATATTTAATTCTAGTTTTATACTTTTCTTAACATAAATTTATTGAGCCACTCAAATGAATTTTATTTTGTCATAGTAGAGAAGATTCTTTAATGTATTAGATATGAAAAAAATGTTTCGTTTTTAGCTTGACAATGATTGTGGTCATATTTAAACCTTGGGGTAATTGTACTTTTGACAAAGTAAAGTATTTTGAACAAGACCCTAGATGCAACACAATTTTTAATAGTTATGATATACTTTTTTGCATTGGAATGTACTCTATTCTATTGCAATTATTTAAATACAGAAAATATTTTATACTATAAATTTATTTTATTATTACAATATTTTTATTATTGATTAAAATTTATAAATTAAGAATTTGAAAACAGTGGACTAGTCCACTGTTTTCAAATGGCATGTAACTATTATTGCTTGTAAATCCATTTTTACCCGAACATATTATGGAACAAAAATCTCACATACCAGAATTTTTACTGTAATAATTACCATAAAATCACCGATTCAATTTTAGGGTAAAAATGGATTTTACTTTCATACCGTAACTTGATTAGGTATTTTTTACAGTGTCCAGCGTTTCATCATCATAAAACTTTTTGTATATCATACCATGCTTTTTCCTCTAATATTTCCAAGAACACTTGCTCAATTTTTTCTTGTCGAAAGCTTGAAAATGTTTCTTTTCTTCTTCTATTTTTTTTTTTTTTGTGTGTGCGTTCGTGCCGATTTTTCAGAAACAATTATTATCAATCATTTTGCAAAATTTGACATAACAGTGGTTCTCTTAAACAAGGATAGAATTTTTATGGAAAATTTTATACCTTGTTATTTATTATTCTTCAAACTTGCAGTAGACTTGCGGCTTGTTGTGTATCACATAAACCGTGTTAGGAGGCGCTAATTTCAGTTCCCAAACGTCACGTTTCGTTTCAAGGGATTGAGACGTGATGGAAGGGGTCGGTCAACAGTGATTGACCCTCCCGTGACCTGGAGTTCACGGTGATTTTCACATAAGAGGAATTTTTGGCAACCGATGCAATCCTTCACGTTCCTTTAAGGGAATATAAAAAGTGATAAAATATTATTTTAGCATTTTTCTTATTTTTTTATAAAGCATACCCTGAATTTGACTAGGATATAAGAAAATCCTCTTTTATCAACTGTCATTTAGGATGAAGCTGTCAGCTTCCTGTGAAGTTTTAAATCTGTGAGAAACATTTGAAGGGCTAGTTAAGAAGCGTTTGACATTTTAGGACAACATTATAGTGATTGAAATGAGGAAAATAGTTTCTTATACTTCATATCTTACTTTCGTGATTTCTCAGTTTCTTTCGAAATATTTTGAAAAGTGGAAAGTGTAATTTTTTCATATGTTTTAGCATTAATATGTACAATTCAAAAATAATTCAAATTTTGAAATTAAAAAAATTCAGATAAAAAAAGAAGAAATGATCAACTCATACTCATAATGGTGCTATCCAATATTGCATTCAGCTAGCCAAAACAAAATAGATCAGGTATCAAGTGAGAGAAGCAGCAAAAAAAAAAAAAAAANAAAAAAAAAAAAAAAAAAAAAAAAAAAAAAAAAAAAGAAGGAAAGACACTGCTCTGAAAATAAGACGTATCAAACAAAAACTCGAAAAATTCAAGAAAAAAAGCAAAATAAAATAAAAATTTTAAAAAAAGAAATAAACCACACATAGAAATTGAGGAGGTAGATCAGATGTCCATATACTTACTAGCACCTTGCAAAAATGGTTTTAAAATATTTTGGTAACTAAGTTGCCAGATTACAAAATATGAAATTAAAGCGTAAATAAGGGGCAGGGGGATATGTTTTTAAGGAGCTTCCTGACTGAAATAAATATTTCGCATTTGATGTATCTGTTACCTTTTAATGGCCCGAGACTGGATTTTAACAATATGTATTATACTGGCTAATTTGAAGTTTATAATTAATAAAAGGTCGACTTTTAAATTTAAGATTTTATATTTGATGATTTTTATGGAAATTATAGCATATTTACTGAAATTTTTTTAATTTTTAGACTCGATTTGAACGAATTGGATTTGCACATGGAAAAAAGGAATTTAGGTTACAAGACAAATTATGCTTATAAATTCATTAATTATTTTAACATACAATGAATTCAATGATTTTGTATAGAATTTTATCATATTAGTTTGATATTCCATTGTTTTTAATCAAATTTTAGAAGAGTTTGTCTAGTTGTTTTTGAATAAATAAATATTTTTACAAATTTCTTCAATCTTATTTATTAGATTTAAAGTAAAATTTAAATAAATGGCACCTAGTAGTTTAGACTATACCTTTTTACTCCGATATTAATAGCATTTCCTACATCAGAGCTTACAGAAACGGATAACGGATAGGAAAAGACATTGTGTTTCGCACTGACATGTAAATAAGCTTAATTGACCAAGAAAAAAAAACATGCTTGCTCGAAAAACGTTCTATAACTAACTTTTCTTCTTATTTACTCAACTTAACTGTATGTTTTAACAACCTGAAGTGGTTTAGGGTCTCTTTTAATAGTTTTTTTTTGGGGGGGGGGTTCTTTTCAGGAACAATGTTAATGAAAAAGGGGAAGATTTAAGATCGTTATTGATTGAATAACATAGAATACGGACCTTTCAATATGTTATGAACAGCAATTTTGTTTTGAATTTTTTGCAAAGAAGATATTACACATGGAATGCTAGTTATTATTTAACATTAAATATATCGAGCATAACACTGGAGATACGTAAACTAATGATACGATACAGTTTTTGCCGTTGATAGACTAATTAATATACCATGATATATAAGTATTTGCAGTTCATTATCTTATAGTATAAGAAATAGTTTTTTTTTATTGAAAACTTTATTAATGTCATATACTTTGTAAACGCTTTAAAACATCCGTTTCAGTAGCTTGTTGAAGCAGGTAGAGAAATCTGGCCGAATATTAAAATAGTTTGGAATCTGTAAAGAAAATTAAAGAAAATAAATTGAAAGAATATAAAGAGGATCAAGATTTTCGTTTCTTTTTCTTTTTAGCTTTTCCCCACAAAAAAGTTTCCTTTTTTTTGTTACTATTGTATTTTTTCTCAATATTTTTAGTCGGAATTTAAATCTATATAATTATATTTTTATTCCGTTCAAAATTATATTTTATTGACTGAAATATTTTTTTAAATTTATATACAGTAATAGGAGCAGTCGTAAGAGTGGGACAATCGCCTTGGATCCCTTATTTCTAGAGCTCTGCAAGCATCCCATCAACTTCACCCCATCATTCTTCAGGTAACATTAAAAAAATATATATAGATTATTTTTTACTAATTGTAAATTTTATCTTGAATTCACTTTTACTATTAAATATTCGATTCTTTTTACTAATTTTAATGACATCGATTATTTCTAAGTAATAGCATGAAATTTGAAAATGAAATTTAAAAAAAAAATGAATAAATAGAATATACTGACGATTAACTACAATAGATATAAGGCAGTAATCGCCTTATCAAGATCACTGGTTAATAATTGGTTAAATATTCTTTTTTTTCCTTCTGTTTTTCCTGAATAGATTTTTATAAACACTCCCAACATTTCATGTCATGGGTTGTTTTTTTGGCGATTGATATATATATATAGTTTTTGTTGTAGTTGATGTTTGTTTCCTTGTCGCTATATTGGTTTTCAATTCCAGCTTATATGCGTTTCCTAAAACATAACGAAACTCTATTCTTTTTTCATGTATTCATATTTATATTAAAATCGCGGCCAAGACAACAATTGAGAATATCTCAATCCTATAAAGAACATTTTGGGAACTTGGAAAAAAATTTGGAATCCATTTTAATCCATTGAAAAAAAAATTCTATGTTTACTATATTGTACGCGAATTATAATTTAGTTAATAATTTAATATACTTCAAACTTATTATCTTTTCTGCTTTGTTTGAATACATCGAGAATATTTAAAAAGCCCCGCAAAATTATTAACTCAGGGCCCCACAATATATAACAAAGACGACTCTCTCTCTCTCTCTCTCTATATATATATATATAGTAAGAGAGAGAGAGTATATATGTATTCATGTATATATATATATATACATAACACCTACGTCTGCTGAAACTAAATCCTTTTAAAACTATTTTACTATATTTTAAGCGATTGTGTAGTGTATGTTTTACTTTTGGAGTATATTTTGACAACACCTCNATATATATATATCCTACTTTTAAAGCTTTGGAAAATATGTTTGCACCACAATTTTCCACGGTTGAAACCGTTTAAAACGATCCGACCTATTTTCTGGTTTTTTTGAACATTAACGCAAAGCAATTCTAAGAGTAGTAGCAATTATTTACGAAGGTAAGGTCGCAGGGAATTAAATCGACCTTTTCAACTGCAATTGCTAACTTCTGTGATTTCGAGAAAATTACCAACCCACCCATTCAAGAAAATAATTAAAAGTAAGATTTCATTAGTAACTTGCTAAAGCAGCAGTAACGGGATAGTCATTAACAGAAAGATTAGCAATCTCCATTACTAATCCTCTTAACATTTTACCCGTAATACAATGCGGCAAAACATCTTTAACAGTTTTCAGAGCAATGAAAGAAACCTACTAGGTAAATTAGATATGCTCTTTCCGGTAAGGACGAGGTAGCCGGACTCTCATTATCATTTTATTGCGCAACATTTTTTATATTTTTTTATTAATATTTTACTTTTTGCCAATTACGATTTTATTCCGGGGGATGCCTGTTAAGCTTTTGGTCGAGTCAACGTGAGAATTGTATTAAGGCACAGTAAATCGCCGCTCACGGATTTCAACAATCTAATGGGAAATTTAGATCACGATGTAACATTTGAAGGTGCTCGGTTTAGAGTAAAAGAAAGAGGATTTTTTTTTCTTCTTCGACCAGGAAGTACGGAAAATATGCAGTAACTTACTTTTTCAAAGGATTTTTTTTACTTCTTAATTTTTCGTTTCCCTCATTAAAGAGGATTTTTTTTCTTTTTAATTTAATGTGCATAAAAAGAAGAATGTAGTTTTGAACATAAGTACCTCAAACACTGTATTACGCTTTGTGAACAAATGTCTCCGCTGTTAATAAATAAAGTACTTTTTTTTCTTCAAAGTTTTGAAGAAATTTATACAGAACTGAATTCCAACAAGCGAGAAGGCATTGAACTTTTCTTTTGATTCAAAAAACAATAATGTGGATGAGCATAAACGCATTGTTTCTTATTCTTTTCTTTAAAGTTGAACTTTCTAAAAGAATATTAGTGTAATGTAAGTATTTATATTTAAATTTAACTATCGCACTAAAAATATTTAAATAATAGTTATGTATAATTTTCCATACATCCAATTTTACCTCTTCGTAAATTAAAGAATTAAAATTGCATTTTAATTTTATTTGAAGAGTCATCAAATATAATTAAGAAGAATTTAAAATAGTAAAACTCTTATATTGAAAAATACACTTTCATGGCAATTATGTATGGAGATGTAATTCATAAAAAGTAATTATTGATAAAGAATTCATAAAGAATAATTATTGATAAATATAGGGGATAGAGAAAAGAAAAAAACTTGACTGCTTTACCATGTTGAATTACTTTGGATTAAGGTTACTTTATCTTAATCATTGGTTTTTTTTCATGTTGTTCAGGTTGTTGTTGTTATTGATCCTTTTTTTTTACAATCAAATATAATGTATCGATTTTAAAAATTGTCTTATTTCAACATTGTTGACTTTTCCGCTCGCATTTTATCGTCTTAAAAAATTTTTTTTATATTATTATTATTGTTATTATTTCAGGCTTTTAACTTATATTGGTAAAATTATTGGAACAAATTAAGATACGACAAGGGCTAGCTTAAAAATTTTGCTATAAGTATATTTTGCTCTAAAGTAAATATGAACGCACAAGTAGTCTTAGAGAACCCCCTTAAAAAACTCAAAAATATATAAAAAATTAAATCTTCAATTCAAACATTTGCGACTTTGATTCTTATTTAAAGTTTTTACGATTAAAAAATAATCATAAGTCATTTTAATAAGTATAATTTTTCTGTTGCTTAAGCACATGCATATTACACTACTGGATATTAAAATTGCTACACCAGAAAGGAATTCAATTAACAAAGTGATATTTCTTAGGCACATACATTATAGTTGGAAGAACAAGTTATTTAATTTTCAGGATACTTCAATGTATAGATCCTGAATAATCAGTACTCAGAACAGCCTCCCCTGGCAGCAATAACAGCAGTTATTCTTCTGGGCATCGAGTCGAACGGAGATTGGATAGCATGGACGGGTACAGCACTCCATGCAGCTTCAACATTATACCACAATTAATCGACCATAGTGACTGACGAGTGGTGGCGTGCCAGCCGTTCGGCAACCATTGATCAGACGTAGAGAACGTACTGGCCAGGACAGCAGGCGAACATGTTCTGTGTCAAGGAAGGTTAGAACACTGCAGGCAACATGCGGTCGTGCATTGTCCTGCTGAAACGTAGCATTATGGAGGCCTCTAAGATAAGGCAGAGTAACTGGTTCTAACACATCAGAAATATAACGGCTGCTGTTCAAAGTGCCGACAATGCGAACAAGAGGTGATCAAGACGTGTATCCAATGGCACCCCATACCATTGCTCCAGGTGATAGGCAAGTATGACGTTGTCGAATGCAAGTGGCCAATGGGCGTTCTCTACGATGTCGCCAAACATGGATGCAGCCATCATGATGCTGTATACAGAACCTGGATTCGTCTAAAAAGACGACGTCATGACATTCCTGCGTCCAGGTTCGTCGTTCATCATACCATTGGAGGCGCTCCTGCCTGTGATGCAGCGTCCAGGGTAGCCGAAGTAATGGTCGCCGTGCTGACAGTCCATGCTGTTGCAAACGTCGCCGAACTGTTCGTGCAGACATTTGTTGTCTTGTAAATGACCCCATTTGTTGACTCAAGGTTCGCAACGTAGCTGTACGATCCCTTAAGGCCACGTGGATAACATGTCTGTATTCTCTGCTTTTGTAGCGCTTCGCGCTGTCGTGCCACAGGCCCCTGGTTCGATCCTCGGGCCGGGCAAGGTTCACTCAGCCTTTCATCCCTTCAGTGGGTCGATAAATGAGTACCAAGCATGCTTGGGAACTAAACACTGGGGGTTCCGCGTTCGGCTGACCACCTGACCGGAACATCTGCTCCTGCACCCCAGAGCCCAAGGTCAAGAAAACTGAGATGGGCACAGTAGGCCTTGGCCCTCTATGGGCTGTCGCGCCACTGAGTTTAGTTTATTCTCTGCTTTTAGTGATGGGGGGGCAGCGGAGATCCTGCACGGCGTTCCATATGACCGTCATGAACCTATCGATTCTATATTCTGCTAACAGTCATGGGATCTTGACCAACGCGAGCAGCAATACTTCGGTATGATAAACTGCAATCCCGGTAGGCCACAATTCGACCTTGATCAAACTCAGAAACGTGCTGGTAGGTATTTCTCCTTCTTACACGAGGCATGACAAAAACTTTTTTACCCAAGAACAACTCTCAAAATCAATTTCCGTATGAGAAACTTACTGTCAAATCTCTTCTTTTATACACATTAAAGATGTCGCTAGCGCCGCCTACTTTGCATGAATGCGATGATAAGCTAATAATTTGCATACCACAACATGCTTTATCCGCCCTGCGAATTTCACGTTCGTGGTGCGTCGCCTTACTGGTGTAGCAATTTTAATGGCCAGAAGTGTATTTTCTCGTATAAATATTTAAATACAGTTTTACAGATAAATAATTTTTTTTTTTTTAATGAATGTAAGGATTAGTTTAAACACCTCATTTTTAAACAAAATCTTGCCAAAAACTAATCTCATAAAGTATTTAATTTTTCAATAAATCGATGTCATTTTTGTTTTAACTCAAAAGGGAGTGATATAGTTCAAAAACTGGGAAGCCAACTTCTCACTAAATATTTTATCAATAATTATTTCTCGATTAGCATAAAGGTACCTCATACTCCATATAATTTCTCAGGAATTTAATAGCACGGATAATCTTTAATAAAAACGGACGCCACTTCATTTCCTATAAACTAATGATCTTTACGTTAATAACAGTTTAGATTGTTTCTTTTGGCTGAATGTTTTGATTATTAAATAAGGCTCTTTTCTTCCGAACTAAAAAGAATATAAAGCCTGCGACTAAATAAGCCGATGATATTTTTCAAAAACATCTGCACAGATTTAAATACCGAGAGGAAATTGGAAAAGCCCACCAGAACATCCCACATAAGAATATTTTTATTCTAATCTCCAGGTGAGGCGTATCACTTATATTCTTTTTCAAATGAGCAGGGACTGCTCAGTCACTCCCTTAATGTCCTTAATATTCGGTCCCTAGAACCACCCCATAAGTAATAGGTTGGATAAAAACATCTGTATTTCAATACTATTCGGAAATATGTAACAGATTATTTCCTTTTGACATTAGATAAGGACGATGACAGGTGAAAAATAAGAGGAAAGGAAAAGATGTATATTGACAAAATCGGTCTTAATTCACCCCATAATTTATTAAAAGTAATAGCAGAGAATTCGATTTTTTTTTTTAAACAACGAAGACTTTATATGGGATTTCTTCTATAATGTTTTGTTGCTGTTGAAAGGTGGTTTAGAACGTTTTTGGTATCAGTGTAAGATAAAGGCATATTTTTTTCTCAACAGGGTAAAACTACAATCGCGAGTAAATGAAAAAGCTGAAAAAGAAATAATTTTTGATAACTTATGTTCTAATATGAACTTAAAAAAGATAGGTGTTAAGATTACATTTATAATAATGAAATGTTACAATTGGTATACAGTATTTATGAAATATCACTGCCTCAGTGGAAGCTATTGTTTGTTAATTTCTTGAAAATTAAGCTTTGGGTTTACTCTCTAATAAATTTTATTACCAGTTATAGTTGATTAAATGATCTTTTAAAAAACTTTCAAGTTGGTTGCTCTAGCACTAAATATTTTTGATATTTGGAGTGTTTCATAAAAGTTTGTAAGATGAAAAAAAAATTTCTCTTGAATTTTACACTTTAACTCAATAAACATTACCACAGATTTACCAAAAAAAATTTTTTTTTGTCAAATTAAAAGAAAGTATGGGAATGAATAAAAAGTATAACTTTTTTGTCAAGAATTTAAATTTATTTAAAAAAAAAAAGCCCGTAAAATAATTAGGTTTCAAACTTTTAAGATTTCAAACTTAAAAGTTTTTAAGTTAGTTTGAAACTTAGTTCAAGATGTAAATTTTCAGCAAAAAATTTCTTTGATATGAAATGCAACATTTAGGTTTCTTAAAAACTACACGAAAATCCTAATGAAATAGGAGACTAAATCAAAATGAGAAATTGGAATCTCCCAATTGGATAATTTTTCATTTTAATGCAACAATCTGTTAATTGTAATGAAGAAAAGCGATTGCAGGCAATTATTAGTGTTACTAAGCAGAGCTTCCTGGTGTATCTTATTTTATCTGCTGTAAATATTTAACTGTATAGCAGTAATACATCGCTTTACAAATTTATAAATTTCCTATTTTGTAGCGTCAGGGGAGTTTTCTTCATATTCTTTCTTTCAAATAATAATAAACAAAAGAGTAAAACTTCTAAAAAGCACTGTTTTATTTTTTGCATCAATAAATATTAATATATAATGGTAAAATAGAGTAAGAATAGTTCAGAATATAAATAGTTTAGTGTAAAATGTAACCTAAATTGTAACTGTTTTAATTCCTTTCATCTAAATTATTATTATACTGTACAACTTATTGTACAACTATTATTATATTTGACAGCTGTATTTTATTGCTAAAAATCGGATGTTTTGGGTTAAAAATAGACGTTTGCATTCAAGCAATATTGTATAGCGATATACAAAGTCTATATCCCAATCCACGAAGTTAAACTGTAGAATAATTATATAAAATTCAAAATTCAAATTTTCTACCATCTTAAAATACATTATAAATCAATAATATATTAATATGTTACACAAAAATATATTATAAGGGGGCCGGAAAGTAATATCGTTTCTGAGCATTAAATATTCCTTAGTCAATTCAACCAATTCATTTTTCCCCCGATCCATTTCGATTCATTTTCCATCCGGCATTGAAAGGCTTTTGATAAGGAAGGTGAATAAATTATTGACTAAAAATAAAATCGTGATAACAAATATCAAAGGCACCGAAATGTCATCACTTAGGGGTCCCCCTAATCTTTCTACCATAAGCAAATTGAAAATTAAATGGAGTGAACACTATTTTTTGTAATTATGAAATGTCGTTATGAGACTTTGAAATTATTAAATTTCGTTAATATTCAAAATGTCAAACAATAAAAGAAAGGTTTTTAAACATTCAGAATCAAATTAAATAATAAATTATTTTATACGAAACTTTAGATTTGTTCCTAATTTTATAATTTTTTAATTCAGTTCTTTTTACAGTCGATTTTTCATCTCCTGAAACTTAGAATTTTTTATACATTTATAAGTATATTTATTTATGTATATTTTTAGGTATATTCTTTTATTTTTAAAAAACATTAATTAATCCGCCTTTATAACCTGCTTAAACAATTTATAAACACCGCAGTTGCGTTGGGTAACAATTTGTATAACTGAATGCAGAAGATTTCCACATTAAAATAGCGCCAAAGTTAAATCTTGCGTCAATAGATGGCGCTAAACATCGCTTAAAACTTTTACTCCCGTCTGATATCAGACTTCATCTTCAAAATAACAAAAAAAAATATTAAGAAAGAAATAATAAATAACACCTCGAAGACCGGTTAGCAATCTCGATTTTCCACTAAGGTACAACGCAACGAGAAAACAAAAACGGTGATAATAACAATAAAAAGAAAACCACATCGAACTCTCGTCGGAGAGGGAAATCTTGAAATAAAATAAGAGTGAACGAGTCGAAAGGGAAAATTCCTCGAGAACGTGCTTTTTGTGTATTTACAGTGGATTGGGTTAGAACGATGGCATTTGTTGTAGTGTGTTAATATTTATCGTCTGAAATAAATATTAAGTGTTTTGTAGAAGAACTTGCCGCCTGTCAGTGATTAGAATTTGTTCGAATCCCCTGCTTGTCAGCGGGATGGCATCCGTAGGTGTGATTTTGTTGACCGCTATAATCGGAGTCACGTGGCTGGTACCGGAACTGGCTATATCGAAGAAACTATTTGATATCCATTGGAACACCACTAATCCCATGTGAGTAATCACAATAGAACATTTTTATTTCGTGGATTAAGAATAAAATTTGTCAACATTTATATCGATATTTGATGAAAAGGTTGTTTGTGGGGAAGGTAGTAGGTGACATATGAAGTTTTAGGTTTAATGTACAGTTTAATTTTATCTCTGCTCCCTGGAACATTGCAAAAACACTGCATTTTCGAAAAATTATCTGATGAAAATCGTTTGTTTTCATATTGTGAAATACATGCTATTAAAGAAATTTTATTTAAAAAAAAAACTAAAACACGAGATTTGAAATGTCGAAACATGGGAAGTTAGGTATCAGCGGGGAATTTGTTTCAGTATTTTTTTCTTTCAAAACATTCGACTAAAATGTTAAATTTAACTTCTTATTACATGACACATAGATCATTTAATAAGATTAATAAAATTGTAAAGAATTTAATATTCAAATTTGAAAAATATAGATAGAGAATTATGATTTTACATCGAAAAATTCGTTTATTGTTTACAATTGATCGATAAGTCTGGTTATCTAATGTTTCAGTTTAAATTTTCAATTGTGTTTTGTGTACAAAATAATAATCATTTTAGTGGAGAGAAAAATTATTGTTTCTAATCTGTAAAAAATAATATTCCTCTAGTAGACATCATGAATAGTTAAAGCAATAAATCTAAATGCTCATCCTTCAAATGTTAATCAATTAAATTACTTAAATTTAGCTTAGTTGATAAAATCTTAAATCCAAAGTTAGTTTATCTAAATTCTACAATCAAACAATAGCATAAATGAGCTACTATATTGAAATTTATTTGAAATAAGTTGTTTTTTTTTTCTTTTTTTCCCAAAAAGTTTGCCTTCAATCAAAGGAATAAACATTTTACTATCTGTTGTTAAAAGAGAAATAATGTAATGTAACAAAAACTTTAGTTAAATAAGAAGAATGTAATAAAGACTAAAAAATGTATAAATATCCCACTCATTAAAACAAAAATAATGTAAAATTTCTATAAGGGAGAAAGATACACGAAAGTTCGTTATACTTTTTCAAATTTTTGAGTTTAAAATTTAGGGGTTGTATTTTTTTTCCAAAGTACGAGATTTCTATCATCAGCTAATTTAGTATCTTTACAAAACAGGTATAGAAGGAATGAAATTGATTGCAAATTTTCAAACATTTCAAAGTATTTTGAAGTTATTCAAATTATTTGATTCAAATTATTTTCATATCATTAGCCTTAAATCAATTTTTTTTTAATTCAAACAGTTTTAATTCAAATTATTTTTATTTCAAATTATTTTAACCAATTAATTACTTTTTTCATAATTGTGAAAAGTAAATTATCATCATAACCTAAACAAGCAAAACAATAAAAAACACGAATTCATAATTAAATTTTTAAAAATAAAAGTGATCTGGAAGTATTTCCTTGAATTTCAATTTTTACATTTAATACCATTTATTTATTTTCATAAACGAAAATAAATGAATCTCTTAGTTTACTGTATTGAGAAGTTTTGATTAAAAAAAAAAATACTATTTAACAAAAACTACATTAAAAATAAACTACCTACTTACTCAAGAACATCATGTTTTTCCAAACAGCCCATCTTAAAAACTAAAAATCAATTTTCGTTTCGCTAAAACTCATTTACACTTTTTTTATTTTCTTAAAAATATTTCCCCCATTTTCCAAAAAACTGAAGTTTTTATTTTCATTAAAACTTATGAAAGAGAATAATCAACAATTTATTAACAAAACTGTTTCTGAAACCGGATTACAGTAGTACAACAATTCGTTTTAGCGTAGCATTGTTATAATATTCAAGAATATTTTACAAGTTTAAATAATTTAATTCATTAATGAAATAATATTCTTCAATTCTTTTCAAATTTTTGAAATTAAATCTAATTAGCAATTCTAGGGGAATAAAGTACATTTGACATTTTACACAATACTTGAACTATTCCGCTAGTTTTATAAACAAAATTTATAAAATCCGCTTGTTTAGATTGTAAACTAGATGAAATATGTTTTTAATTAATTCATTATTTCAATAATTGAATGCTCCAAAGTAGAAATTAATTTAACTTAAACCTAATTAGGTAATAGAAATTAGATGATAAAACTATTCTATCGCAACTTCCTTTAAAAATCCATTTACGCAATGAAATGTCAAGATCTTTTCACCGGGCGCTCTTGCGAAATCTTTGTCTCATCTTAAATCTTCAAAGCGGAAAAAGATGAGTCAAAGGCGGCATCATAGATTGCATCCGTGACGTTAAATTTTATCGGAATAATTGTAAACTTCTTTTTCTCCCGAAATTTTTTCTAATTTAATTAAATACCCTTAAGTTAAAAAACTTTTAATTCGTCTAAAATTCAATTTCTTTTTACTGTCTAAAAGCAGCAGTTAATTCAAAATTCTTTTTTCTTCTTTTTCTTAAATGTTTGTTCAAAACATTTTCATGAGTAATTATTGTTCTAGAAGAACACGAAAAAAAAAGAAAAATTCGCAAGTGCAATGAAATATTCATAGTCATAATCATGGAAATTATGGCAAGAAGTTTCAAGTTTGTTGTCGATACAGATTTTGATTTATTAGCATCATTGAAATCTGTGCCTTTTATTTATATTTAAAATAATCCTGAATCCTCTTTTTTTTAAAATTTTTTTGTTAATTTTATGAAGCCAATGTTCACTTTTTTTTATCGGAAACTGTTTATGATTTGTTATATTTCAATTTAAGAATTTTTAACAAATTTAATTAAAAAAGTACTGTAATAAATGTGATATTACCACATAAAATATGAGTTCTTTTTTAAACAGTAATAACCGGTACTCATTTATAAGGAACAGGGCAATGTAATAATAAGCCAGTTTTTAAAAATTGTTCAAGAGAAATTTCAGGAGTATGTAAGCAAAATGTTGTTGCTGTGAATCATACTATTATTTTGCTATAATGCCGGTCACTTGTAAAGCACAAAATTGAAAACAGTACCAAGTAAAACTTTGATAAAAAAATATCTCTTATCCGTCTATTGCTACAACCCCTTTATATGTACGCAAAGTTAGTTGGTAAACCAAACTTGTACCGATTAAATTGATGCGTATAATGTAACTATTGTTTACTTAGTAAAAGATTTTAGAAATTATTAAATTTGTAACCTTTGTTTGAAAATAAATTTCAGTTTTTTTTTTAATTCAATTTTATTTTATTTTTTAATGAATATTTGAGTAATGCTTGAATAGTTTGATGGTTACTAGAAGTGGCTTTTTTTTTCGTTTTAATAAGAATTTATTTTATAAAATTTAAAGAATATCACATGCTGTAATTTTTAATGAATTTATACAATAAAATATACGTAGTTAAAATAACATGGACAACATTTGATTAGAAGGGAAGTACGATAAAAAAAATTAATTTGTTTCATATCGTGACATGCTGTTTTATATTGTGTCGTGCTCAAAAAGAAAAGAATTAAAACTATAGTTAAAGTTTTAACATTAACGTAAGGTTTAACTATGACGTAAGATTTAAAATTGCTGCTTTTTTGCTTTAAACTTTGAAAAAAGGTTATATTTAAAATTAAGAATATCTTTAAAATAAATATATGTTGTTGTTTTTTTTAATATTAAAACTGAACTAATATTATACGTAATATTTAACCATTTTCGCTTCAATCTGTGCAATCACAGCTTAAATCTTAATATTTAGGCTTATAAATCAATTAAAAGTTGCTTAGAAATATTTCAACAAACCTTTAGTTGACGCTTAATTTTGTTTTTTTTTTAACATCGAACAAATTAACAATTCGTATTTTTGTTAATATTTTTAGTCATTTATTTCGAGCAAATACCTTAAGATTTCTATATTTCTTTAAATAGGTATACAGGAATCTATACCTAAGAAATCTATTTCAAAGAAATATGAGATTAAAAAATTGAAAATTAAATAGCTTTTGAAAATTGACAAAATGAAAGTATGAAATCAAAGCATATTTTGTTTCAGTTTGGGACGTTCTGTCACGTAAATAATATCAATTTACAAAACTACACTGAGAAAAAAAAGTATGGTCAGAAACTGTCAAAATATAGTAACGTTACCGTGTTGGTGTTACCTCTATCGGAACACCAAAACGCTCGATAATTTTTACCGAATCATTTTGGTAATGAATTCGGTAAAATAAACAGAATTTTACAATGTGTGATAAAATTTGGTAAATACGGCAAAACTTCGTAATTTTATCATGCTACCTTGAAGTATTTCATTAAATCATTTATTTAGTTAAATTTATTTTTAGTTTTGTAATTTTTTCTATACGCATGGTAATAAGAACTGCAATTTTTACTGCTGGTAAACCGTTTCTGAATGAACGTAGAAATTACCAAATAAATGGTTTAAAATCCATATATTTTGGTTTCATTAACCAGAATTATATACATATTTTTTCATTCGAAAAGTTATTGCCATACAGTATGGCAATTTTACCCGACTTTTTTTTTTCTCCGTGTGCATAACAATGTTTGCTCACTCTGATTTTATTATTTTTTCGCTAAATGTTGAAAAACGCTTCTAATTTTAACCATTAGATAACAGGTAAAATATTTAGAGGGTTTATCATGCTACGAATGTCAACTATGTCATTAAACTACATAAGGTCTTTTGTAAATATTTACATTTCCTGCAACATGTAGATTTTTTTCCTTCGAAAATGACTAACTCAACGTTATTTAAATTTCATTTATACAGGCATTATATTTAACTTTATTTAATGCGCTGATTTTTAATTTCCATGAATAAATTCCTTGCGTGATGTATTCTTAATTTTGTTCCTTTATGTTGATAATATTGATAGATCAAATTATGTATATATATTTTAACTTGACGGGATTCAATTCTGTAAGAAAATGAAGAAATAGTTCTAAAATTCCCTTAAAGGAAATAAGAATAAATATGCGTGACATGCTTTACACTTCAAGAAATTTTGGAGCGTTGGACCATAATATCGTTTAAATTTTCTGCAACCTTAATATGATGTTAAATTAAACAATATTATCGTGCATCTTAAGCTTCATTACACGAAACTGTGTCTCAGATTGAATGGAAACATAGTTTAATTTAACATTTTATAATAGTTGCAATAAATTTGTAAGTAAAGTTCAAGGTATTAATGTTATGGTTAAATGTTTAACTAGTTTTACTGAGATCGTATTTTTTTCATCATTTTCTTCCTTTTTGTGTTAAAGATCAGAAAAAACAATTATTTGGTTAAGTGAAAAGTCAAATATTCTGAATTTAATTAAATCATAATCTCATAAAGCAACATGGAATTGCATTATATTTTAATCTTTGTAATCCATTAATTTCGAATTTTTGAAAAATCCTTTGTTTAAATAAAATAGAAGCAACATGTGAAGTATAAAGTCAACTATAAAGATTTCGACTTTTTAAATACCGAAATTCATCTTGGTCCAAGATATTAGAGCCAAGATGCTCGTCCAATATATTAGAACACATCAAACCTTAGATTGTTTTTCTACTTCGCCTTTACCTACGATTATGAAACTAGCATATTTAAAATGAACAGTCTTCATTCTGCTCCGATTAACGGCTGTAAACTTGCAGTTTATTAAATGTGCTTGAAGCTTTTTGCAATGCCTTGCTGGTCTTGATGTCATTCGCGCATAATGAGTCTTGAGAACGAGTGCCTATTTTTGAGCGCTATTGTAATCCCGACCATTTTCTGAAGTTTTTGAAGAACATGATGGCTTTATTATCTAGTATAAGTAGTTTGTGCTTTGGAATTTTCATGCTTATTTGTTTTAAGCTTACGTGTGTCTATGTATAATAGTTAAAAAGAATCCATAAGGGTTTATTATTTTTCTATACCTAAAAATCATTGCAATGTCTTTTCTCAATACATATTTTTTAAACTCATTTATAATATATTAAAGAAAAATTGCTTTTTCTTAAAATTTTATATCAGTTGCATATCATAGGTTTTAACAAATTAGAGTTTAGAACTAATGCTTAACTTGAGAAGCAATGATGGATATCTAATTTGCGTTAAACTTTTTTTTCGCAATTTTTTACAAGCTGCTTCATATTGAATCCTGTTTTTTACTACCCGATATATAAGTCATTCCGATAGTTTGTCCTTGCGGTTTATCATACTATATATTTCGAATGAATTATTATTTAATATAGTGTTCCGATACGTAGCGCATTTAAAAAAAATATTCTAAAATATAATCAATAAACAACACAAAAAGGAAAGAAATTAATTGTCTTTTGCCCGTCTGTAGATATTAAAATAAATTATAATAAAATATTAGTTTGTAATGAAAAATCTATACTTAACCATTAACTATTTATGTTAGTTATTATATAAGTACAGACGCATGATGTTTTAAATTTTAACGGAAAGTTGCTTTCTAAAAAAAGGTAAAACTACCGAACACATATTTTTTATATATAAAAGAGAAAGAAAAGATAACTGAGTGTAATTATAATGGAATTAAATATTACAGAGTTAAGTATGAAATTTTAACTTACATTTATTACACTAAAAAAATCAAAATAAAAATAACATTTTTAAAAACCACTTTTTTGTAGTGGAGAATAATAAGCAAAAAACAAAAATTTGAAAAATGTGGGGCGCATGAAATATGTGACAGTATGTGTGCTCACGAGAATATGTGTATGTATATCTGTAATTGTATCTGAATGTGGATGTGTCTGTGGAATATGTTTGTGTATGTGGATGTATATGCGGATGTGTATGTGGTTGTACATGTGTATGAGTAAGAATATGTGTATATGTATGTGTATATGTACTGTTATGTATTTCATGCGCCCCACGTTTTTCGTTTTTCAAATTTTTTGTTTTTTAATTATTATTCTCCACTACAAAAACGTGGTTTTTAAAAATGTTATTTTTATTTTTATTTTTTGTACTCACTTCCAAAATCTAAATTTTTCACTCACTGTACACAAAACTTTTCAACTGACATGTGACACTAATTTGTAATAATCAAATCGACACCAAAAGACAGTAGCGAAAATATTAATTTTTCTTTAATTTTAATTTAATTTTACTTTGTATGTCTTTTTTCTCTTCATTTTCATGCATTGTCATCTAATTCTGAACTATGTGCCAAATTTGAAGTCTGTAGCTAGTCGGAAAGTTAGTTTAAAATCGATTACAAAGTTCCACCCGAACAGACATACAAGAAGGCAAGTTGATATAAACGTGTTAAAAAATGTAAAATAAAAAAGACATATAATTTCAAAATTACGAATAAATTTAAATTTATTTTTTCTGAACATTGAGTATATTTGCAATTAAATAAATGAATCATTTCATAACTTGAAAAATAAGGTGCCATTATTATAATTTATTGCCTTTTAGAAATATATGAATTGTTGCTTTTCATTATAGTAGAATATTTTCAAAGTAAAATTGACGCGTTGAATCAACGAAAAAATATATTTTATTACTTCAAAGCTCTTCATACATGAGGAAATTGTTTTACAGAATCACTACTCCAAAGAAATATAATAAAATGCATTGCAATTTATTAAAAACCAAATATATATCATAAAAATATTTTATTTAAATTTTTTGAGAATCTTTACTAAGCTTTTTCACTTATCTTTGTTTACACAATTTACTTTAAAAGCAAAAAAGGCAAACCACAATAATCTTGAAGTGATAATCTTGAATGATAAACTGCCTATCCATAAAATTAAACACTAAGATTTGAAAAATAAATATTGTTTTCTATAAAAAGAAAAAGGTATGCATGGCGAAGTTGCAGGAAACGTAAAGGCGTAAATCCGTTCTCTTAAGCATCTTGTAGAAGGGGTGATAACCACACGCCATACCAAAAAAATGAAGTGACGAAAATCCACCGAACGTTTTTCAACTCGCCAGACCATGCCACTAAAGGGAAGCATGCTCGGTGAGCCGTGGTACTTTTTCATGCTACGTGGATTCCGAAAGAGATACACAACAACTAAACTCAACAGCATTTAAATGTGTGGGGTTTGTCCAGTCGTCTGATTTAATGCCCATCATTTCTTGCCTTATAAGAGGGTTGCGTTTTGCTACGGGTTGCTTAAAATAGTTTGAATATTTTTTGATAATTTCCATTCTAAATTAAATATTAAACCAATATCCGAAACCATGTGCTGCGCAAAGCCATCTATCGTTCATGTTCGTTCTGTTTTAAAATAATGGCAAACTGGTTTTCATTTTAGCTTGTAAAAAATGTAAAATTGTGTGTAACTATGCGAAATAGTTCCAAATTATTTTAAAAGTTCCTTAAAAAGTACACATTTCCTTATCAGTCTTATTATCTACTAATTATCCGATAAGACTCTCAACTCTTTCAACCACACTTTGTGAGAAGATAAATTGATTGCTCTTTTTTTTTAAGAAAAAAAATTCGTCTGCGTCATTTTATGTTAAAAATATCGTTTTCACAGCGATTCCTTGAGTAAGCCTTAAATTCTTTTCGTAGTTTGTGTTTATCTATTTATTTTTCATTCCTTTGTTTTATTGAAAGATCGATTTTAAAAATGAGAATGGTGAGCTATAAGCAAACACAATTATCATATCAATGAAATCAGCAAGCCAAGTGATATATAAACGAAGATCTAAGTAAATAATTGTGGGATAGTTTGCTGCTGTACATCTAGCAAACAGAAGAACACTAAAAAGAGTGCTGGGATCTTTTTATAAATGTAGTATTACATAATAATTAAAATTTTGAAATTCATACTGTACCTGCAAAATATTATCATTTGAATCATCTTTAACATTTCCCTCATTTGATACAAATTAAACATCATTTTGGCATAGTTTAACAATATAAAATTATTATAAAATATTTCTATGCATGTAAATATATTTCCTAGTTTTTCTATAAATATAATTCGAATTATTTGAATTATGTCATATTATTTTGAAATAATACATCACGTTTTATCATTATTCACTTGTTTTCCAAATGCGTTTAAAAAGGTTGTGAAGGGTATATAAGTACACAAAGGCTAAATCTCATAGCTTCATTCCTATATTCTTATATTAAGTCTTTAAAAAAATATATTTTATTTTTATTAAATTTAATTCATATATTGTCTTAGCACTTTTCGTTACTTAATACACATTTTTATGATATTGTTCAAATCGTGTTCCTAAAATTAACTTACAATTTTTAGCTAAAAAAAACTTAATAAGTTGGAAATTATTAACTAATGGAAGTTGAATCGAAATAGTTTATAAAAATTATTTTAGATCTAGAAAAATTAATTTTTAAACGGCATTAATGTTTTCATTAACCATTTTATTTGGTTACAGCTTTGGCGTAGAGAATAGCAAAATAGGATCTTTATATGAATGGAAGAGATCGACCGATTGACGGGGATACAAATTTAAAAACAAAAAAAAAACTAGATTAATTAAAAGCTACATTTAATAAGAATGGTAATAAGAAATCACATCATAAAATAAGCCTTTTTGAATAAGAAATTATTTTAAAAAAGTTATATTTTAGCTGATTAAAAACTCGTTTAATTCTACTCTTAGAAGAGCAAAAAAAAATTTTTTTTTAGTAGGATTATTAGTATTTTACTTTAGTTTATACTATTATCAGCATATACTAACGTAAGCATAAGAAGTATTTTAAACATTTAAATGTTAAAGCTTGTTTAAATTTAGAGCCTTTTTCTGTTTTGATTCCTTTTGATTTCCTCTTTGACTGGAGTATCAGTCAAATCCTTAATTTAATATGATGGGTCAAACTCCTCAAAAGAGTCATTTTGTTAAAATAGAAATTGAAAGTAAACAAAAAATATATATTATTTTTTAATGTTAAACTATCTATCTAAAACTAATTATCTATCCAGTAAACTCTCTAAAACTAACGATCTATTTAGTAAACTATTTAAAACTAGCGATCTATCTAGTAAACTATCTAAAAAAAATTGTAATCGTTCTCCACCCCCTGGTTTCTTTTTGGTGTTATGTGAAGTCTTCTTTATTTATTTATTTATTTATTTTATTTATTTATTTATTTTATTTATTTATTTATTTTTTACGTAGCAGCAATCTATTTTTCCTTAGATAGAAAATCTGATACAGTTTGTGATCTTGTCCGATAGCTCAAACTTCTTTTAACCCTTTGTGAGACATAAAATTTTAATCAAAAAATTTAGTGAGGTAAAGCCTGGAGAAATGTTGTTATCGTATGGATGCTCCTACTGAGGCAAAAATTTTATTTTCAAATTTTTCTAAATTTAAAGTGGTTGATTGAAAATCATGCCATTTAAGAGGAAAATATTATCACAATTTTTGTGGTTTATATTATTGTCAAAAATAAGTGGAACAGTTTTTATCCCACCGCGTCTGAAAAGGTGAATGATAATTTTGTTAAAATAGAAAGTAAAAGTAAATAGGCATGGTGGTTTTTTATATACTAGTCAAAGTACACAATGCAATTGGTTAAATTAATTTAATTTATATAAGAAAATGCAGCTATCTGAAGAAAATTTCAATATTCGCTTTTTTATCACTTGATTTTTTTTTAAAATTTTCTCTCTCTCGCTCTTTCTTCTTTTTTTTTTTGTCAGATTGTAACATACATTTTATAAGTGAATCTGTCAAAATCCGTGATTTGTTACAACGGGTCAAACCCTCTCTTAATAATCATTTTGTGAATAAAGAAAGTAAATAAAACTAGGTTTTATATATATATATATATATATACAGGGTGGTCCCGAATTCATGGTACAAACTTTAATGGTAGGTACAGGACATTGTAACAATGATTTATTGTATAGNATATATATATATAAAACCTAGTTTTATTTAGTATATATATATTGATAAAATTATATCGTATATGATTTCCCTTCTGCTTCTATTTTACTTATAAATAACTGATGTATAGAATTAACACATTAGCACTATACTATAATCTGGTATTTATAAACTAAATAAAGTATAATGAGAAAAAGGTATGGTCAAAGCTGCCAGAATATGGTAAAGTTTATGAGAACATGATGAACAACCTTGATAATTTTTGTCGAAGCGCTGTGGTAACGATTTTTGTAAAATTAACAATGAAATGTGGTTTTATAATACGTGATCAAATTTATTGAATGTGTTAAAATTTTATGATGGTAAAATTATTTTATGATTAAAGTACAGCATAAAAACCATTTATTCGGTTAAATTTGCTAATCAGTTCTGTATTTTGTACTAAACGCGCTGTAATAAGAATTTAAACTTAAAAACAAGAATTTCCAGTAAACTGCTACCATATGAACGAAAAAATTACCAAATGAAGGGTTTAAATACCTTATTTATGTTTTGTTTTATTAAAAAAATTATGGAATTTTTTTTATCAAGAATGTCATTACCATACAGTATGGTAATTTTATTAGAATGCTTTCATCTTTACTTATTTTTATCAATGTAGGATTACTAGTATTGGATAAAGGGCTCTAGCTCAATGAGACTTCTTAAGGAGATAATCAAAATATTATCTTTATTTTCAGATGTCTTTTTAGGAAAGAAATCATAAATTGTTTTTCCTTTTTTTACGGCAGTTACTTCGTATCTTTACTATTCTCTTAATGCCGAATTTTACTTCAATTTCGTCTAATTCTTATCAGTTTCTCTTGACATCTTCATTATTTTCCAACTTTTTTCCACATATTTTCCAATAAATTAGAAGAAAATTAAATAAACCGACGAGGCAAAGTGCCAAGAATTCTAATGAATTTCGAAAAGATTTTGTGGTAATTCCTTTTATATTAAAAAAAAAATCCTAAGCTCCTTCCGAAAAAATTAGTATTCCCAATACACTTAAAACAATACTTTATTCAGACAGAACAAAGTTTAATACTGCTCCTGATATAAATATACCAGTGATAAAAAATAACACTTTAAAACTTTTCTGGATAAAAAAACGACACGATATGAATAAAAAGAAAGACAGCAAAAAATTATATATCCTGCTTAGAATTCTAACACGTTTTCCTATAAAATATGTTCCAATTTATCTAATCTAAAAAATGCTAAGTGCTACAACTAACTTTTATGCTAGTTCATAAAATTTTTTTCTCTGTATTTAAAAGGCTAAACGTATTGAAAGTGATCGCAATTTAGAAAAGATCATAAAATGTTATTTCGTGACAGATGTTAGTGGGTGACTTAATCTTGTAGATAAATCATAACTTTATTAGTAGGTGGTGTTGTAAATTTGTGCAAAAAGTATCCAATGTTGAATATTTTATTATGTTGCAATTTATTACTTCGGGCAGTAAATTTACGCTATATCTAATTTATTGTGCATTCATTTGTTTTTTACTCTTCACTACAAACATACATTAAAAAATAAAAGTACAGCAATCAGTGTGTGATTATTTTACAGTAATTGCAAAGAAATTATAGTTTAATAGCTTAACAGGTGTTGAAAAACTTTTCCAGTCAACTCTGCACCCTTCGATATTTGAAATTTTCTCATAGATATCTGAAATTCTCTCATTTTCTCATCATTCGCCTCACTCAAATAAAAATTCTTTGCGATATAATTTTTATCATATATGAGCTTCAAAATAATACTTATTGTGTTCGATATAAGTATATGTTTGCTGTTCGTAAGTAACAACAGTTTACTATAAAAAGAAAAGCTCTGCCGCAGCATCTTAAATGCGTCATAGAGATTAAAGCTCTACAATTTCGTGACCAACGTCATAATCGTTGCAATGTAGCCAGCACTGCGCACAATGCAGCCATTACTTATCAGACAAACTGGCACTTGTTAACCTGAATCTGAACGGGCCATAAACCGCCTCTAAGGTTCGAACCCCAGTCTTTCATAGACGGCTCAGTGCCTTTGACAACTGAGCCATTTCGGCTCAACGGATTACTACAAAAGGACTGATATTCGACTTTAAGTCATAAACTAATCGTTGCATTCAAAAGTTTCGTTTCACATTTTGAGAAACCCTATCTTAGAATGAAAGGAACAAATTAAAAGTTAGAATATCGACTTAATATAGTGCAGCAATGAACAGTTTTGAAAACAAATCTATGCTTATGACATTCGCGAATGCCAGTTTCGTTTTACAAGTATCCTTAAAGTATGGCTGTAATATAAAGTCGACATTCAAAAAGCACGCGGTAAGAACGTGAAACCTCACCATTAAAAATTTGATAGTTTCAAAACATAATATCGTAGAAATTTGCTTAACTATAATATGCGGCCATTGCAAATACAGTACTTCTTAATCTTGATTCATGGTACTGCAATTTTCAATTTGGAAACACGGTTCAGTTCCGCATCCTATTTAAGTAACAGGAATGCAGTTCGAGTACAAGGTAATGTACGAATATAGCTATATTGAAGAAGCAGTTTTATAAAAACACATTTATTTACACAACATCCAATCATAAATAGAAAATAAATTGAGATACCCGTAACGCGTTAGTATAAATCTTAGATACAAACAAAAATTATTCTAAAAAAAAATGTATTTCTCCTAACTAATCAACAAATCCTGAAAAAATTTCTCCTTCTATTTTCTTCTTTTTCTCATTCTACGTATATTTTTTATTCATGCTTATGTTAGCCAGATATTTTATGGACTTCATAGTACTATAGTACCGATATTATGTTTAAATGGTAACCCAATTTTATTTCGTTTGAGAGACAATACTTCACATACACACAAGGACGTCTTCATCAGTTATAGCCGATTGATTGATTCATTTATAATTCTTACATACGTCTTAGATTATTAATTTCTTGCTTTCGAAATGTCTACTAGACAGATACACTGTGGGAACATTTAGCCCAATTAAGTGATGAGATTGACGTCGAAGGTGTTGGGCCATGCTTACATAATGTGTCATATAATACCAATGATACAACTTTAAAAAAAGGACACACATTATATGTAAGTTTAATGTCCCGCACATGAAAGTTTAATAGTTCATAATTCAGCGAAACAGCAATAAATTTCGAATCCCTCTTTGTGTATGAATGTGCAGAATGTTTCGGATATAGATGTGGTATGGTGGATTGTTATTTTAACCATGGTGGATTATTCTTTTAATCGATTATCGTGTTTTCTTAGATTCGCAAGAAATATCTTGATGTAACAGTATCCAATTACTCAACGTTGACACGATGAATTCACCATTTAAGGAAAACGGAAGGACAAGAAACAAATTTCCTGTATTTATAGTTCAATCTCGCAAAAAATAGGCAATAAAGTGTTTAAAAAAATAGCATTTCAAATTTGAACAAGAAAGACGACATTAAAATTATTTATTGTAAATGAATAATTGTGGAAAGAAATTCAATTTCGACATTACCTAAATTATTTCCACCCCAGTCACTTCAGGTAATCTTGATGCCCTTGAGCCTTGTTTTATTCATATGAGTGCTGATTTTCTTGTTACTGACATTAGTTCCTCACCATCTCACCATAGAGCGTGGAGATACAGTTTACTCTGATTTAACCCTCTCAGCCACAGTGTTTTTTTTTTCTTTCCGTTTTTCATCTTTTTTCTCTCTTAGTTACTGTGTCTTCTAGTCTTCTAGTTGTGTTTCGCAATTTATTTTTCCCTTTTTTCGTTAGAAACTTTTCGTTTTATATCTTAAATCACTTTTGATTCTTTTCATTCACGTCTAGCAAATGAGCGTCTGCTTCTCAGCGCTTAAAACATGTCTTATATATATTTTTTGCTGTGAATGAAGTTTTTAATCTGGTAATATTTATTGTAAGTTTTATCTTCGAAAATCTATTAAAAGGAATAAACTTTGTTACTCGCGAAAGAAAAAAAATATTGCAAGTATTTTTTGTAAAACTGAAAGTTTGTTTCCTAAGTAAAAGTCAGCATTTGAGCTAATCGCTGTGATATTTAACCTTAATTTAAATTTTAGATCTCGTATTTTTTCGAACCTTTAAACTGACCTTGCGTTATGTCAAATCTTTTAATGAGCTGGCGAGTTTCGTCTATCTTGAAGATTTGATTCCACATATTTTTCAACTGATCGAGTCAGAATTTGCGCACAATCGAATTTACAAAAAACAAATAGTTTTTTGTCACTAACAAAACAAATTAGAATAAACATTCTTTGTTTAAATGGTATGAAAATTTCATTGTTTAGCTTTCGTTCATAAACTGTTATTAAAAACAAACATAAGTGTTTATAAAAATGTTGTTTTCTTTTTTATTTCCTTTATTATTGTTTTTTAAGAATATATTTGGATAATCAGTTAGAGATTCGTAAGCAATGTAACATTTTATCAATTGCTTTATAAGTATTTTTTTAAAACAAAAACATTTATCAATACAGGTATATGTTTATTGTGTATATGTGTGTTGTATTTTTTTTAGCAAAATTTGTGTTTAAAATTTAGACTGAAAATAAATAATAGCTTTCTAAATAACAACATTGACTTTTCTTATGCAGTTTTTTCCTCAAACTATCAAAAGAAAGTTTATTCGATTAAATGAAAAGAATATTTTATACAGTTGATGATCATGGGAATTGAAAATATCATGTTTAAATAACTTCACCGATTAAATACAATTTCTTTTATAAAAATAACCATTCTATGTTTTTTTTTTCTTTGGAAACAAAGCAGATTAAAATAAGCATAAATATTTGGTATTATATGCTTCTTCAACAATTTAGATCTTCAACTTGCATGCTAAAGAGGTTTGATTTAAACTTGAATAATGGAACTTTATCTTTGAAATTTAAATCTAATGACTTTGCAACTTAATTTCCACCGTTTTTTTTCTCTAATTTAAACAGTACATGAGTTATTAACTGTTTTAGACGTAATGTTTTTGATCTTCCAAAAGAAAATGTTTTGTTCTATCGTAATTTATATTTTTTTCGTTTGTTGAGTTAATTTATGTTAACTTTCAGATTATTAAAATGAAATATCGATTTCAGGAAAATGAGCTTTTTGGATACCTCCTTCATTTTTTGTTAATGAAGGTTTTAAGGCCACAACATTTGTGTTGTGTTTGGAGAGGCAAGTTAAACTTAAACTTAAGTTTAACTTAAGTTTAAAAATAGTGACCTCACACCTCGTTTTGGTCGTATGGTTGAATTCGATTAAAGTGATTAAACCAACTTTTTATGCGAAAAGTCACGTCCAACAACAAAAAAAGTAAGCGAAAAATAAATGCTCCGACTCTTAAAATTAAAAAAAAATAATAATAAACAACAAAAACTTAGTTTCCAACTCTGTACAAATTATTTGCAAAGAAGGATTATTTTATTTTATTTATGTGTTTATTTTTATTTATTTATTTTTATTCATTTTCATTTATTTCTCTATTTTTCTTTTCATTTATTCTTATTTATTTATTTATTTATTGTGCTGCAAAAAAGGTAAACATTACTATTGAAATCATATAATTAAAATCCTTTTTTGCTGGGGAAAAGTTAGGTTTCAAAACAGCAAAAGATGAATAGCAAATTTGTTGCCAGATTCGGAGATATTATATTAGTAATTTTAAATTATTCAGAGAATTGATGCAATTTTTAAAAAAAATAAATTTCAAAAAAATCAGAGGCGTTTGCTTCTGAAAAGCGAAACACAATTTGTTACAGGTTTAGAAATGTTCCTGCGAGATAATCTTTTGAACATTACATTTTGGTACGGAGAGGAAACCATTCTGGAATGGTTTACTTAAAAATTTTGTTTCCAAGTGTAATTTTTCTGAAGCATTTCTTGACATTTGATGGTGGTATAACGGGTAATTCATTAAACAATAATAAAAATCCTTTAACTCCAGCATGAGGGAATCATTTGCTACGATAAGAAGCTGAAGTCAGTTGTTCGCTTCTCAAACTCCATTGGAAGAAAAATTAATAGAAAAAAGTCTGTTGTAAAAAGTTGCCCAGTGAAACTTTAAAAAAAATATTCATTCACACATCTAACTGAAACTTTATGGACAAGCTTTTCAATTTCTGACAAGCCAACACACGTTTAGAATTTTCTCTAGTTTAAATTGTGGACAAATTATCCATTTACTTCGAAGAAAAACTAACCATGATTATAAAAAACAAACTTCAACTCTTTTTTTTACACAAAAACTTTTAAGAAAAAATTTATAAACTTTTATGTTTTTCGCAGAATTATACTTTCTGAAATTAATAGGCAACTATTTTTCTTTCAGAAAATCTAGAATAAAAGCACTACAAAAAGTTTTGTTTAATGCTTTCGAAACAAAGACAAATGTCACCGCTGAAACAATTCTGAGAAATCACAGAACATCCAACATAAATATGTATGCTTTAAAAAATATTCTGACTAAAAGGTCAAGAATGAAATAATCTTCACCTTAGCTTCCAAGGTCAGCCTTATTAAACCCTTTTTATTATCTTTTATCTACATACTAATAGTGGGTATGTATTACGTAAAAGTTTTAACAATACCGATCCTGATAATATATCAGTCATTAGAATTCAGATGTGTCGCAAATTTGCGTATTTTCGACTTTATTTCGCACGATATTCGCAATTGTTCGCAAAATAAAATCCATTCCTGCTACAAATCCTTATTATACTTTTTTAAGTAATTGTCTTGATATTCATTTTCAGTATTAAGGGAACAGGATATGAATATATAATGGAAGCTTAGGCATATGACTGAAAAAGTGTTTCGCAATAATTTTTAAAATTGCGCAGGATGACACTAGTAAGGCCATACACCTTATAAGACCACCTACACTTTTTTTTAAAAGATACAGTAAGGAATATTTACAGTATTCTGGTGCAACTTTTGATTCTTTGATGTAAGAAACTTTGGTTTGCTTTAAAAGAATATTCTGCTCTTCCAAAAAAAAATACCCATTTTTTTCGAACTTTCATTTTATATTTCACTGTTTAAAACTATTCTGTTGACAAAACGATTTTTCATCCTAATCGTAAAGGGGTTGAAATGTCAGTTCAAATTCTAGTTTTTGTCTTAGAGTTTTCGTTAGCGTACGATAACTATACATTTTCACAAATTAGAAACTGCGATTCGAATTAATTGTCAAATTCTTACTCTATTTGATAATTATTTTCAGTTAGATATGATTTTTTGGTAAGTTAAGAATGGTTAACAAGGCGGGCCATTATAATTGTAACCGTTTTCACACTTAAATATGATCTTAGTACGTAAGACTTTTAAAATAAAGACAGTTTTAGACTTTTCTTCCTACTAAGTGGCTCAGGGGATAGAACGATTCAGGATAACCGGGTTTAAATCCCAGCTTTGACTGGTCGATAAGAATACTGCACCCGGTTTGCACCGACCACAGTGCTGACGTATCAGTGGCAGGTGGATCATGGGTTAGAGTCCCCTCGCCGTCTGCCTAACCGGGGGGGGGGGTTCTTCGTGTTTTTCCTTCTCCATGTAACGCAAATGTGGGTTAGTTCCATCAAAAAGTCCTCCACGAAGGCAAATTTCTCTCATTACTTGATCCAGGAGTTCCCTTGTTTTCTGGATTGGGTTCAAAATTACAAGGCTACGGAGTTGAACATTAGTAGTCGTAAACCCTAAATTGGGTCAGCTGCTCAACGACGATTGTAAAATAAAATACTAAGACAATCGAACCACGGTGGTTCAGGCGATAAAACGCTCGCCTCTCAGTTAGGTGGCCAAGGTTCGAATTCCAGCAATGACAAGTCGATACGAATTCTGCGCCCCACTCTCACTAACCACAATGCTGACATAAAGTAGCCATGTATGGGGAGAATGCAGATTTACTTTATAACTATCATGAAGAAAACCTGTTTTAATCAAAATTTCATTCTGAATACGGATTTACCTTGTAACTTTGCTGGAAAACGTATGGTAATATGGTTCTCATGCGGTTTCATGCAACGAAACGAAATACCAGTTTAAAACCGTAAATTTTAGGAGATTGTTTTTTACAGTGGGGAAATATATATATATACCATGAATTAAGATTTTTGTTCAATCTAATTTGTCTGGAAAATTACCTTAATATGATCCTTAGAAAACAAGAACAGGAGTAAAAAGGAGGAATATGATCCTTAAAAAACAAGAAATAATACTATATCTTTGATTGTTATCGTTTTTTAATAAAGGTAATAATGATGCTTACTAGTAAATTATTTATTTATTCCTTAATTAAATATATTCACTAGAAGAATTTATTTAACAGTCTTCTTAATGTTTTAAAGCTGTCATTGGGAAAGACGAGGGTTCGATCCTCAGTGGCTACTTGAAGCCAACCCAGCTTCAAATCGATGGGTATCAACTTGTTTGGGAAGTAAAGGCGGCCTGTCCGTAATGCTGAGCATATGACCACATTCATGACTTTGATCTCAAAATTACGGAGCCTGAACCTTTAAGACCCCCCTGGTTAACAATATGCCATTCTGAGAATACTTTAATCCCAATGATGAATAGTCTCATCAGGCTAAAATTATTTAGCGTGTATTCATAGTAATCAAAATTCGAACGAGAAATTAAAAAACAAGTCTCAACTCGAACTTCACTCTATTCTCATTACATACCTAAAATAATTTTTATTTCAACACTATAGAGAAATAATGATATAGAGTGAAATAATACTATAGTTCATGACTATTGATAAACAATAAGTGGTGAACTAATACGAGAAAAAAGAAACCATGGATAAAGAAACCATAAAAAAATATTTGTAGAACAGCTCTACATGTTAATCACTCTACCTGTTAAATCCGTATTTTGCATTGAGCGGTTAGTTAACTATATTTTCCTATATTCCTATATTTTTGGTGTTCCCATAAAGTCAGAAATACAGTAAATTTTACCATATTTTGATAAATTTGACCATACTTATTTTCTTAGTGTTCTTTATGGCTGTTGTCCTTCATATTTGAATTTCTCTTCCGTTAAATTGTTATATTGCATGAATGCAGGATGCTTTAAAAAGAGAAAAAGTGGTCGAAGTAAAAGGGCAAAATCATTATAAATCATTTTATTTTTAGTATTTTTACACTATTTTCAGACATAATATTACATAATTTTCGTTTTCACAGTCCTGTTACACATTTATGACACATTATGTGATGTTCACAATTACAGCCAGGCGACTGGAGACACACAATGTATGGACGTATTACTTTTACAGTTTTTACACACCTGGTGCACATTGATGACTGATACTACTACAAGAGGTGATTAAAGTTTTGACCAGACAATTCGAAACATGCATTATGTCGACGCATTACGCATAGTTTTCGTTTTTACACTTCTGCTACACATTTATGACCAATATTAGTATATGAGATGTTCACTGTTATAGCCAGGCAACTGAAGACTCACAATACTCTGCTATTGCTATTTTGCTATTTTTACGCACAAGATGCTCATTGATGACCAATAAAAGAGGTGATAAAAGTTTTGGTCAGACGGCTCGAAACATACATTATATCGACGCATTGCGCATAGTTTTTTTTTTTCCTTTTCTGTATTTTTTGTTTTTTTTTGTTTTTACCTACCTGGTTACATAGATACGACGAATACTTCTATAGGAGCTGCTCAAAATTTTGGACAGGAGATACGCTTTATATATTATTTCTTTAAAATAATATTTACACACTTATGGACTACTATATAAAATGTTTAAAGTTTTGTTCAGATGACTGGAGATTTGCTTTACGATGAACTTTTTCTAGGATGTATCTGAAGCACTTCCTGCTGCCACAACAGGATGGTTAAAACTCCTGTAGTAGTGTTGTTTGTAAATGTGTAACATGCACGCAAAAATATTAAAAATAAAGCTATATCGAAGGATTTTGTTTATTGCATGCATTACGTATCACTCTAGTGGTTAAGGATTTCTTATGTGTCCATATGTTCTAATATGACATTTTATTCTTTTTATGTTTGCTTTGACTTCTCATTTTGGCCATTTTTGAAACATCTTATGTACTCATTAAACAATATTATGTTTCGAAGATTAAAATTAATTGAAAAACTTTCAAACGATATTTTTAAAAAATGTTCTTCATTTTTAAAATTTTATGTATTTTTAAAATTAAGCAGGTCTAACGACTTAGTAGAGAAAATAAAATAAAAACTACAAAATGTTGAATTAAATGTTATTTGTTCGAGTATTTATTTAATTGAGCCAGAAACTTCCGCAAAAATAAGTTTTAGAAATATAGTTAGATTAAAAAAATACCAATGGGCACAGCGATAAAAAAAAAAATGGATATATCCGGAACTTTTAAGAAATATTTTTAAAATCCTTTAAAAAGTTTGGTATTATTTTTAAAAAATAAATAACACTCATAAAAATAACAATAATAACACCATTCAAGCTTTTGCAATGAAATGAAGATAAACAGGACTGGTTATGCAAATATAGGGAAGACTCTCTCATGCTTTTAAATTTTAATAAATAAAAAATATTTTTAATGCATATTTTTAGCTTCAGCCTCTAAAAGCAGTCAAAATGTAAATAAATACAATCGGTAGTAATGAGGCATTTAATACTTAAACGAAAATAGTTGTCAACGAAACAAATAGAAATAGAGTGTAGTTAAAAAAAGTTGAAAAAATGAAAAATTTTGAGAAAAAAAAAATCCTTTATTCGTAGCAAATTACAGTAATAGTATAAACAGTTTATTTATGTAAAAGGGTAAGAAGGGTTAATATTATTTAGATTTGACTTCTTAAATAAATATTTCGTTCTATGGTATGTGCTTTGAATTACTCAACATTTCGCAAAACTGGATATTTAAGGATTCCTACATTTTAAAAGTATTCGAAATTTTTTATAAATGTACCAAAATTATCGTCGTAAAGTTGTAAATGCTGTATGCTAATTTGGACCAATCATCATTATTACTATTTTTAATTCGAAAGAAATTATCAAAAAAGAAGTAAATTTTTAACGTCTTTTTCACGTTTCTGAAATATTCATTCCATATACTAAATACTCGTTACAAAAATAATATTATAATTGACTTTTTTGTGTAAAAATAGTTTCGAACCACACTATATAACAAACATTTAAACTAATGTTCGTGATATTCACGTGCAATGTTCTTAATCATATCATTTTAGCCAGTTTTCAATATATTTAGACCGTTAACCATGTCATTAAATTTTTAAACTTTTTTGGGATAAAATTTTTTTAGAATTTTTTTTTTTTAATTTGAAAAAAAATTATTAACTTATTTTGATATACAAAATTCAAAACGTAATATATCAGGGAAAAAAAACTTTTTTAGAAGCCTTTTGATTTTGACAATCAAAAATTAATAAAAATTCTTGGTATTTCAAAAATGATAAAATATTCTTATAATTTTGATTTATCTGTGCCAAAGAACATTGCCTTAATGTACGTTTTAAACATTATACTTTGAAGCAAAGCATTAGTCTGCGTTCAGTTCGAACTTTCACAAATTAAATGTCGCCTCAAAAGGGTCGCCCAAAATTCGTCAATTAGCTCATGCTAACTATTCATAGAGCTACAGAATCAGACACAAAAACTCACGTTTTCTGAATAAACGTAATTTTTTTTACAAAGGATTTGAATTTTTGGGTATCAAAATAATATTCGCAATCTGGAAAAGAAGGTCCCGAGAATTTTGTCAAGAGAGCAGTCGATATTTTGACAATTAGCTGGTGTATACTTTTCCGAAATTCCCGATACTGATGAACATTTGAACATTTTGCACAGAATTCAAAGTATCAAAATCGGAAATGACGAGATTTTTCTTTTAAAAAAATTATTACTTACTACTGCACTTACAAAAAAACATATTTGTTAAACATGTGTATGCAGATTAAGTATTAAAAAATTAAACAAACTAAACGCTTCTGTTAAAAAAAAAATCGAAAAGCCACCGTAGAAAAAAGTAGCACAATTTTAACAGGATACATAAAAAGTTCTGACATTGTTAAAATTAAAGAAATAACGGAAAACTACTGCAGAAAAAATGCGAAATTTTTAATAGGCTACATTGTTAAATTTAAAAAATTTTAATACTTAATTAATTTCCGAAAAAAATTCCTGTTAGCTTATGATGCATTTGCATGATCCTAAAAATACTGTGGACACTATAAGGTTTTAAATATCAATATTTTATTGTAAAAACTTTCTTCATAAAAAAAGTTTTAAAATATTTCTTTTAAAAAACCAATATCCTATATTTTCTGAATTTAATGTTAGGGTACCTACATAAATCAGAAGATTAATTTAATAGAAAAGAGCGGTTTGTGATAGATAACTCCCGATAATAATAAAGATCGAAAGCGAGAAGAAATTTTTAATGTAATAACGAGCTTTTTTTTCAATATATGTTTTTATGTTTTGTCAGTAAATCAATTTATTATATAATAGCTTCAGTATATTCCCTGTGTCAGTTCAGTTAATAATTGTATTATTAACGTTTTTAAATGTCCGATCAGTAATAATTTCACTATATTAATTCAATGAGTTATGATTATAGTATATTAATTCAATCAATTTTATCAATATATAAATGCATATCTGCCAACTTTTACGCGTTTTGTGTAAAATTTTAACTTTATATTTAAAGTGGTAGTAAATGTATGCTATCCTTACTTTCATAAGTTTAATTTTTAATGATTTTGACCACCATTATTCTTTAAAAAATTAAGAATATATATTAATATGTGATACTATCATGAGTGTCTGCTTAAGCTTTTCAAAATAAAACGTATTTTTCTACCTAAAATTGTAATTCAATTTCTATTTTACTACTACTGAGAAAAATCAACCTCTAAAAGATAACAAGCTGGAATGCAATAAACATAAACTCGAAACATAAATTCATCGATAAAAACTTCACTATGATATTTCGACACATAATTTCAATTTATTAATTCAATCACTTTTAATATCAATATATTAATTCAATCAAAAATAATTTTAATACATTCCCTAGCAAAGTTGCATTTCCTACTTTTTTCAGCAAATTGCTTTATTTTATTAATATATAATTTTAATACATTTATCTAAGCAATGAAAATTTCGAAATATTAATTAATCAATAATAATCTTATTAAATTTAATCCATAATAATTTCAATGTATTTATTCAAATAGACAGACTCAATGAATTGATATTAATTCTGATGCATTAGTTCAATTAATAATAAATTCAATATTTCTCAGTAAATTTTACTGTGATGACTCATTTTTAAATTTTATTTATTTATTCCTTTGTTTTGAGTTTATAAAATGAAGCACGCGTTATTAATAAGTATAAGGAATGCTAAGAGATCCTAATCATCGTCATCTTGGATTTTAAGTTAAATTTTCAATTTGTGTTTTCTTAGTATTTTTTTTTTGCAATTAGGAAATTTTTGATGATATAATATTGTTTGATAGTACAATGTATTTCAATAGAGGCAGGAAATAAAGGGGTCACTTTTCGATTAGGGGATAAAGCGATTGATAATTATTAATTCTTAGAACTTCTATGAATTTTTCCTCGTAACTTTAAAGCAATAAAATGCTGCGATTTGTGGTTTTGTGTAAGTCATTTAAAGCTACACGTTTCCCAATTTTAGATTTGTTGCAGTTTTAACTGATGACAGCCGATTTGGATTAACGCTAAAACAAACTGTTTTTACGTTAATTGTATAAAAACAAAGATACTATTCAAAAATCTGAAAACAGGTGATGGTTTACTATTTAACTACCTATTAAAAACTGTTGCTTGCAGAATTGTATTGGCATAATTTTGTCACTAGATATCATCTAAAATACCGCAAGCTTTAAATCTTAAATTGTGATTGAGTGGCGGCCTTGTATTTTACTTGTATCGAAATATGCTGCCAAATCGAATAAATAATATCCATAATCAGTTTGCTTGTGAAAATTAAATAGAAAGAATAAAAAGATATTTAAAAATCCCCCCCCCGTCTCCGTCGCTTCAACAGTTCAGTTTAAAAGAAAGAGAAGAAATAGAGCGCCATGGCGCGTGGAAATACATTTTACTCTGATTTGCACCTTTCAGCCCCTATGAATTTTCCTGTTCTGTTTTTCACCTTTTTTCTCGCTCGGCTAATGTGGTTTTTCTAGTTGTGTTTCTCACCTTTATTTTCCCATTTTTCATTGGCAATTATACTTTTTATATTTTAAATCACTTTTGTTCCTTCTTATTCACGTCTGGCGAGTCTTGAGAATGGGCGCCTATTTTTGAGCGCGTGAAACATGACGACTGTTATTTCCATTTTGTATATTTTTGAAGCCAATGAAGTTCTTAATCAAGAAATGTACTTATCACTTCAATTTCTTTTGATTATTTCCTTAATACATATTGTATGGTTAATCATGTTGGACGTGCTTTTAGTTGATTATTATTCTGAGAATTACAGCATACATTATTCCATTCAAACAATGAATTAAAGCTCGCAAATAAATACAGCACGCGTTAAAATACTGTGAAAGAGGAGGAAAATACAGCGTGTTCGCCATGATGAATAGTACTTCTTACACATTGTCATATTTATAAATGTAATAATGCGGATCGCGAAACCATGTGAAAAAAAAAATGAAAAAAACGAGCGGAATATATCAGATTATCAAACTACTCCTGAATTACGAGACAGCCATGAAATTTATGGAGAGATTCAGACTTGGAACTGTTTTATATCCGAAGACGATTTAATTTTTCTTTTCTTCTCGATTTTTATGTCTTCTCGTTTTAGATTTTTCGAGATTAAAACAACTCATTGACAGTTTTTGTTACTTCTGCCTTAGGTTCTTTCTCTTTTTCTTTAATCATCGTTATGGCGAGTTATAAATCTGGAACTGCTTCTGAAAGTGTCACTTTTATGGATGTCGTAGAAATATTATTGGCGACTTTTTCTGTTCGTAAAGTCCGGTCGAATACTCGATCGACCACTTATTATCATGACCATTTAAGAGGGATAGATTTCGTTTGACAAAACTAGAGGACACCCTTTGTAGATTTCTGAAACTATAGTAAAGTCTCACTATAACGAAACTGATTGGTTCCAGTTCAAAAATTCGCTAAAGAAAATTTTTTTTTTAACTGAGGTTGAAAAGTTTTTGCAGTTATTTAGTAAACAAAGTCTTTAGTCAGTTTGATAAATTCAAAAGTGTGTAGTTATGACTTTTAATTAAAAAGGAAGTTAATGCGCAATATATATTTTTTAAAAATGATTACTTTTTATTGGATAAATAAAATGCTCAAAACTGTATATCTTACGTTTTATCTGAATGTGAATTGAATGAGAGGAAGAACCTGAATGGAAATGAAAAACTTCACTCGCTTCAAAAATATGTAAATAGGAAATAACAGTTGACATTGTTCAAGCGCTCAAAAACAGGCGCCCATTTTCAAGACTTACTAGAGAGGGGGAAAAAGTGATTTGAAATATACAAAATGAATTTGAAAATTAAAGATTTTCCCTAGTTTACTTTTGCATTTTTCGTTGGCAACTTTTTGTTTCATATTTTAAATCACTTTTGTTTCTTCTCAATCACGTCTAGCAAGTCTTGAAAATGGGAGCCTGCTTTTAAGCGCTTGAAACAAGTCGACTGTTATTTCCTATTTACATATTTTTGAAGCAAATGAAGTTTTTAACCAGGTAATATCCTACCGCTTCAGTTTCTTGGGATCATTTGTCTTTGTTGATGTATGCCTGTTTAGGCAGAGGAGGTGCGATTGTTCTTGTTTTCCAGTGGCGCCATCTATGGCCAAGATTTGTCTAATGCCTTACTTTTGTTTTAATCGAAAATTCTGCGATTTTACATGGCCTTACTTTCGTGAAGCTTAAAAAAAATTTCATTTTTTGACACGGATTCATGACACGGATAAGAATAGAAGATAGAAATTCCTGCTTTCATTTCGCAATTTTCTTCAGAACTGAAGAAGCTCGAATTGTTTGAATCTGATATCATTTAAAAATTTCAAAAATGAAGGAAATTGAAAAATTCGAGACCGAAAAATTCGTTATAGGAAAAAAACTACATCGTTTTGCGGAGAATAATTTAAACTATTTTCAAATCTTCTTTTAAAAACCTCGTTACTGGTAAGAGTTCATTGTAAGAAAAATCCGTGGTAGAATGATTCTACTATATTCGTTATAAATTTCATTACATCGATATTACATTAGAATAAAAAAATTTCAATGATTTTAATTATTTGATCAGACAAAATAATTGAAGCAATAAGGGTTCAATTAAAAAAAAACATAATGCAAAGATTCAAATTTTAAAATAAATTAAATTTGAACTTATGAAAACTTCTTAATATCATTTAAAGAAACTATCGCTCGAAAGAGAAATGAGGCTTTAAATGAAACTGTTCTTAAGTTCTACGGAAGAATCCAAAATTTTAAAATAAATCGGTTTATTAGTTCCTGAAAAAAAATATACGACTTATCATCGTAAAAAAATATTATTAGAATTTTATTTTTAATTACACAAGCACTTGATTCCACACCATTGGCCTCCATGCTTCGCAGATGCATGAAATTGAAGTCGTAAAAGAAGTAGAAAAAAACTACAAGAAGGAAAAGCAGTGATGTAAACTTCTTAACAATAACAGTAAACACTTATTCCAATTTAACATTTTATTATTGAAATAAAGATCTTGAAAGCAAACATCGTAATTCAATATTTTTTTAATTTTTATGATAATAAATAATAAAAAAAATCATAACGTTCCAGCCAATGAGCAAAATTTAAAATTAATAATCTATAGGAAGGTCAAATCTCAGCCTGAAATGAATCAAGAATATGATAGTAGCTCACAAAATATGTAACAGCAATTGCAGACAATTATCATGCTTGTAATTATCATCTGGAAGCTATTTTGTCACATTATTATTATAAATAATATTATTAAAAATAATATTAGTATGACTAAAGTCCGCTAAGTTTTCTGGACTCCTACTTTCACATTGCAAATTGATGAAGCAACCCGCATTTTGATTTAATAAATCTAATTCCTCCACAAAAAAATGGCTATGTTTATCCTTGCAAAAGAATGCTTTAAAATGGCATCAAAAATAAATTTTGCGTAACATCTTTTATTTTGCATTGTATAGTTTTTCTAAATTACTAAGAAAAGGAAGTGTACACTGAAATATAATGACCAATATAATAAAATATGCGTCATTTTTAAAATTTGATTTCTCAGGAACGATTCAACCGATTTTACCCGAATTCTGTATTTTTCCTTATAAAATTACATACTTTAAAATGATGTAAGAAATCGTATGCCTTAAAATTCGAAATTGTTTCGATTATTATTAAATAAAATAATAAAAAATAGTTTAGTACTCATTTAAATTCTGTATGGCAGCCATTAAATCACACAAACCTCCGTAAGTATGAATTCAATACATTTCAGTATTGTAGGCAATAGAAGTATTAAAATTATTTTTATCTCTGTCACGAGATAAGATAGAAAACAGCGCTTCATTACGCGCTGCACTACTTCCTAACGCACCTCTCAACAACAACAACAAAAAAAAAAAGCTTGAGTATCGTATAATATATTATCTATGCAATTGCTCGAAAAAGATTGTCTGCTTCATCAATAATTGGTATGACAATATGCAGCATTAAAGCATCGTTGTTTATGTTTAAAATTTTTGCAGCTATTTTAGAAAGGATGACAAATAAATCTGAATAATTACTTCGTAACTAAATTTTTATTTCTATAAAAATACAAAACTATTCTAAATTACTTAACGGGTAGCTAATTATCAACTCTACTTAATGAATGAGATAATGCAGAAAATTAGTAAAATTGAAAAAACATTGGAAAAACATGACAATCAAAGCTGACGTCATCAGGGGGTAGCATTTTATGACAATTCAAAGCTGGTACGTCAGCTTTGACTGTGATGTTTTTTTCAATTTTACTAATTTTCTTCATTGTCTCATTTGTTTAATTCCTTTTGGTTTCTTTGCTGCTAAGCGCGTTTTTCCATTTGGATGTTTTATTTTTATTTTTATTAATTTTTAATTTTATTAGTTTTTTGCATTAATATTTGGATTCTTTTCTTAATCAACACTACTTAAATTATTACTTAAAACTAACTAACAAAATGAATAATAACTATAGTGCTGCCAGTACATTGAGAAATAACCTAGTTTATGGTGCCACAGAAGAAATATATAAATGAANTATATATATATAGTGAGAGAGATTATTAAGGACGCGTTGAATCAAACTTTAAATAATTAGACGACCAATTCACAACAATTGAACTTAACTTTTTCTAATTTTACTGTGCAAATTTCAAGCAATATAACTAACTCCTTACATTCTTTATAAGTTTCCTTAAAAGATTTATCTTCTACAAAGTAAAGGTTCTTTTTAATGTGTACGCATATTTTGAAACGCTAATTCATTACATTACTAAATAGAAACATTTCTAATATTGCATCAAATTATAGTCAGAAACAAAAACCCATTGCATATTTTTCAATAAAAGGAATTCATATAGACGAGCATAAGTTTTGGGCGTGTTTTCGGCATCTATCTACTCTGTAATTCAGTTAGTGCGATCGCAAGCCCCATTAGCTGAAATGCCCCTGCCCCCTACCTAATTCAGGTATTATGAAATCGTACAGACAAAAATCTACCCTCTCCCCATCATTCTTACCCTCCATTTCCATGTTATTTATTTTTTTATTGTTATTTGTTAATATTATATTCATTTTATGATACCTTTACTTAGTAATTTACGACTCCTATCTGATAACCCTAAGACTCTTTTCACTCGTTTCTTTTCTTTTATTTCTTTTGATAAGTGGAATTTTCCCCGCTTCTCACACAGTGAAGTCTTTTCTTCGAAGTGTGATTTTGATCGCCAAATGAATGAGGATATCGCCAACTTTATCGCCCTCGTAGTTTGATGATCTATCAAATATTGAAAGAAGCTATTAAGGTAATAAGCTGGTTTTAAAAGCCTTGATCTCATAATTCATCAGCGTTAGTGTTTACTTCGCATGGCGAACTAAGTTATTTTGTTTTAAACTTTAATATTGCATGTAATCATATTTAACCTGTTATATTTTAAGTTTAAAAAAATGGCAACTTAACACAGATCTGAACTTTGAACTCTGAAAACGATTTAGTTTAAATTTCAGAGTTAATTTAAAATTATTTCTAATTACAAGAATCTATATAAATTTTCAATAAATGCCTTAAAGAAAACTAAACTTTTCCAACTTTTCCAACTAAAGGGGCCGCTTTTGGATATGCTTGATCTCAGTTAAGCCAATGGTTACACACATACAAACACAATACAAAAAAACATACAAAACATACCAACACATACAAGAAAAACAAACTATTATTTAATAGTGTCTACACTGAGAAAAAAATATGGTCAAAACTATAAGAATATGATAACAGTTATAGTATTTCTGCCTCTATGGGAACACCAAAAAGTTCGATAATTTTTACCAAGGTGGTTTGGTAAAATTAGCAATAACATATGGTTTTATAATATTAAATTTAGTAAATGTATTAAAGTTTTGTAATTTTATTATGATACCACAGAGCATGATATAAAATCCAGTGATACAGTTAAATTTACTTTTCAATTTCGTAATTTTTTACTAAATGTGTGGCAATCAGAACTATAATTTTGGCAACCAGAAATTCCGTTAAACCATATGAAAGGAAAAATTACCAAACGAATGGTTTAAACACTGTGTATTTTGGTCTTATTAACCAGAATTACTGTTTTGTTATACCAGAAATTTCTTTACCATACAATACGATAAATTTACCAGATTTTTTCTTCTTCTTGTAGATGCTTATATCTATAAATATCAATATAATGTTTGAATAGAATGGTTGGCTTGATAATACCCATAACAAATGGAAACAGTATATAAGTTATATTACTATGTGAGAGATTTTTAGAAAAAGCAATTTAGTGTTTTAGTTCAATCAAAAAAGTAATGTGCGAAAGTGCGCTATTAATTTAACAAAAATAGATTCATATAAGTATATTTATATAGACGATAGTATATTATGGTACATTTATATATCCTTAATATGGATTTTCTAGTATTTTGTTTATTTATTTATTATCTTTGTTTATTTATGATTTTTCTTACTCATTTTTTTAAAAATATTTTCTTATTTTATTTGCTTACTTATTTACTGTTTATGCAAATTATTTCTGTAACAAAATGCCAATTTCTTTCTTGGAAAATTTAGAAATGTCAAAAAATGTAAGGTATGCAAAGTCGATAGTCTTTTCCCATAATTTTCTAGCTCAAAATGAACTGATATCCTAAAATTTGATGAAGAAAGTTATTATAGTATTAATTTAATACATAAATAAAAAATTACATTGCATGAGCTGTGAATATTTAGTGCATATAACATTATTATCAATAGAATTCAGAATTAGCTGCTATTAACGTTTTTGTTCCCACACTGAGAAAAAATTTATTGTCAAAGCAACAAGAATATCGTAAAATTTACCGTGTTTCTGGGTACATCTAAACACCGAGAAAAATAGGTAATTTTTACAGAGTTTTTACCGATTATTGCTTTGGTAATGATTTTAGTAAAGCTTACAATAAAACATTGTAAAACAATTTGGTAAATGGGGCAAAATTTCGTAGTTTTATCATTGTTCCTGAGAGTACGCATGAAGAGTATTGATTCAATTGAATTTAAGTTTCAATTTTTTTAACGAAATGTGTGTTAATAAGAAATTATTATGATAATGTTAGTAATTTTTTGAAAATCAGAATTTTTGGTAAACCGTTATCATATGAATATAAAAATTACCAATTAAAATACCATATATTTTGGTTTTATTAACCAGAATTATGGATTTTGTTTACCAGAAATTTCATAATCATACAGTTCGGCAATTTTACCTGAATTTTTTTTTTCGTGTAGCTTTCTTGTGAGTGCATTTCATATGAAAATTTGGGTTTCATTAATGAACTAAGAAATAATTGGAAATAGTTGTAAAAATATTATTTATGAAAGATAACATTCAGGTCACTAGGAAACTACAAGAAAATCTTATTCTGACCAGGAATGTACTTAATAATCTACACTGAAAAAAGAATGGTCAAAACTAACAGAACATGGAAAAATTTTCCATGTTTCTGTTTCTTTGGGAACACCAAAAAGCTCGTTAATATTTTTAAAAAATTAAAATATGGTCTTATAATGTGCGGCAAAATTTGGTAAATGCGGTAAAATTTAGCAATTTTATCACGATACCTAAGACTGTGGCATAAAATTCATTTATTCGGTTAAATTTTTTAGAAAAAATATTAAAGCAATTATACAAGAAAATTTAGAATTCGTGTGAGTTTTCTTTCATTTACAAATAAAATTAATAAGTATAATGGAACAATAACTAATAATCGATATTTTATATACTAACCAGCCAAACCCAAACAAATAAATAATTAATTATTCGTCAAAGGTCTATGAAACGCATAATTGTTTTGAATGTCCTTGGGCACATAAGTCTTCCATTACATAAAGCTTCCCCGTTTTCAGCAGATCTTTCGTTTTTTCACTTATAAATTTTTACTCTTTTTCAATTCGATATTTTGGGCCTTCCTATTGTTCTTTTTCTGCCTGGGGCTCAGGTAATTGCCACAAATGTTATATTTTCCACGATTGAATAATAAATAAAATAATGACTAAAGTTACGTTACTTTTTATGTTTTATCGAATTCGGCAAATTTTTCCTCTTGATCTTTATATTATAGATAATATATAATTATAATAACTTTTCAATTTTTGAAACTGAAATTTATATCAATTGAAAGAGTAATTTACACTGAGACTATCTAACAAACTTTCACTAAGTTGATAATTTTTTTAAAATGTTTCGTATAAAAGTTCAAAAGGATACACTGATATAAATTTTTAATCCCATTGAGTCGAATCAAATTTAATGCAACCTTAATAAGAACCTTAACATTCCCGTCCTTATCGTACAATTTAATACATTTAAGACCTGATAACATTCTTTTGGTTTCAATTGAACATTCTATCGTTAGATAATTTAACACCTTATTAAGGTTGAAGCAAATTCGTAAGATATTATGGTTCAAAAGTTGTGCTGAATTTTCCGATATTGTAGACATTAAATCAAAGTTTCTTTACATTCTTTTGAAAGGATATTAAAAGCCAAAAAGAGCGATAGTTTGATAAATGTGTGTTCCCACAATCAAGTGATGCCATACCTGAATATGAAAAGACCATAAATTATTGCAGCCGTATTTACGATCCACCAATTTAGGGAGCAAATCTTTTTTATTACTCGCACTTAAGCACACCTTTTACGGAATAGATTTTGAACGTTGGTGACATGCTTCCAAATGACCACTCCCTTGTTAAGTTTTTAATGAGATATTTTGACGAGATCTCCTTTTTATTTATTCTTAATATTTGTGCAAGAATTAACTTCATAAGGGGTCATTGACTGGCACGAATTTATTACACAGGTAATGACCATCATTTGACACTACAAGAGTTATTTAGTCAAAAAAAATCACGTCTCTTGACTTATCAAAAGCGCTTATCAACACTTATCAACAAATCACTTATCAACAGTGATTGTGTGGACTTTTAGCGTATCATAAAAATTCCTAACCGTTAGATAAAATGAATTTAAATAAAATGCTTCAAAAAGGTTTTAAACAAAGCAAGAAATATTAATGCATGGCAAGGAGCCGTGATAGCTCAGGGGATAGAGCGTTCACTTTCCAGTGAGGTGAACCGGGTTCGAATCCCAGCAATGGCTGTTCTATACGAATTCTACACTCGGCTTGCACCGACCACAGTGCTGATGTAAAATATCATCAGTGGTTTATGGATTATGGGTCCTCCCCTCTCCGTCAGACCAAGCTTGGGAGGTTTTCGTGGTCTTCCTATCCATGTAGGGCAAATGTAGATTAGTTCCATCAAAAAGTCCTTCAAGAAGGCAATTTTCTCCCAGTACTTGTGCTGCAGTCCCGTTGTCTTCTGGATTGGGTTCACAGTTGGATCGGCTGTGCAACGACGGCTATAAAATAAAATGTATAGGAAGATTCTACGCCAGAGATTCAGAAATTATTAATCTTTTATTTAGAAGTCTTCTTAATTATCTTGTGTATTCACAGATATTTTGCACATGGATACATATGCAGAAAATAATTTTTAGACAAATATATTAAGTAAATTCATACGTCACGTATGGGGCAATATCGTGGAATCACCCCTCCTCCCTCCCCCAACCATAGATTCATTAAATATCTATAAACACAAAAAATATGAACCAAATTTCTAATGTCTTTTTTTAGTCTTAACTCTACAAAATTGTAGTTAGCAGATATAATTAGAGGACACAATTAAAGCACAAAAAAAATATTAAATTAAACACACAGTCTATTTTAACTATTAATTGAAGTTAATCAAATTGCTAGAAAATTTGTAAGGTTGACCAGAAACTAGTTGTTTTCAAAAAGTATTCATTTTCTAGCATACAAACTTCCATTCAGATCTGGTCAAGTTAATAAGAATACAGCTTATTATAGGCTTATGTATTTACTTATTTGTACAAAAAGAACAACTTTAGATTGTAATAGATTATTTTAATGCAGAAAGAATAACCGATTTTTACTTACCTTTAAGAGTTAAAAGTTATTTTAACTGTTTGGGGCCTGAGCTAATGCAATATCTGTTACAGACAATTCTTCCTTTCTCTCTTAGCTAAGTTCAACAATCCAAACTAAGTTTGTAGCTTTATGGTTAAGAACAGCGTACGTTCATGGGATAGACGTTCCTGAGGTTGAAATGAATTTGTGGCATAATGAATCGGTACAAAACAAATGTAGCAGATCGAAACTAAATTCAATAAAAAGAAATAAAAAAAACAAGAAGAATACTTTGTTCCTTCACAGATGAAGTATAAAATATGGAGCCATTTTTACCACTACTCCTTTTTTACCACTTTTTTTAGTTTACCATTTTTTTTTCTACTTACTCCTTTTTTCTACTACTAAATTTCTCCTATTAAAATTGTATACTATTTTTAGAACTAAAGTTGTGTATTAGTCTTGGTATTCATTGGTAGTCGTAAACTCAAAATTGGGTAGGTTGTTTAACAACGGTAATAAAAATTATAATATAGAATTATGAGCTCTTACATAAAACATTTAACAAATACTTATATTATGAATACTCTTGTCGTCTGAGTTTGGTTTAAAATAAAGGTTGAGCAGCTCTGTTAAAGGAATGTTCTTTGTCAACGATCAAACACTGGTAGAAACAGATACAGTAAAACAGCCCACATTATAATTTCAAAAGCACATAATTCAAACTCCTACTTTTAATTGTCCCGCAGTGAACTGATCGTTAAGACACGGTTCCCAGCAGATCACCGAAGGCAAGCATCACTGACTGCTGTCAGTGTGCGGGTGGGTGACCACTTTGATCAGTCTACATAGGGACCGAGGGTGTGCGGTATTGGTCCTCGTTAAACTGTTCTATCGTAAAGTGCTCGACTTCGCGTGCAGGTCGTCGTGCTACCAAAGCGGGGGTGCCATCCCCTCTGCAGAGGATCAAAATTGTGATGGCATGTCTTCGGATCATCCTCAGGGATGCGTCCCAGACCGTCGCCAATTGCCCATTGTGCAGCTCTAGTGTGACGTAAATAAACAACAACAACCTACTTTTAATTAATGCTCTTGTTTTTAAATTTAAGTCCGCATAAGAGTATTATCTACAATTGCGAAGAATTGTATAAAATTGACTTTTATAGCTCTGATAATGTCTGTCTATAGTTTTTAGAAAACATCCATAAAATAGCTCAATAAAATCTTTCTGTGTTTGACTTGTGGATTCAAGATTGAAATGACAGATATTCGTTTCATGACAAATAGTGATTCAAATTCAATGTCATGATATGTTTGAATAGACATTTGGAGACAAAGAAATTGCGTTTGCACGAGATGCATTAGATTTTGTTGATTGGTTTTAACGCCAATATTGTTTCTTTCTAATGTCTTCATTCATTGGTTTGTTGAAATAAGATTTCTTCTAAGGCGGATCTGTGATGACCGATACAATCGGTAGAACAAAGAAGGGGTCATTTCCCTTCGAAGGTGTTAAAAGGCAGCTTTTGTATTTCATTGTTGTTTCAGCTGTTATCTTTCATTGAAGAGAAATAAACTATTTCTTCCCAGAAATTAATATCAAAATTAAACAGGGCTTGGAATAATCTCTTGTCTCACGGAATTCGTCATACCAATTAAGAAACTGTTACAAATTTTGGATCGTATTTAATTGTCATAATATAATTTTTTACCTTTAATTCCCGACAAACCAAAAAAAAAAAAAAAAAAGTTCTTCCAAAATTTAATTACAGGGGGGGATACGATTGAATTTGGATGAAAGTCTGGTACAATTTCAAATTAAATCAAGTCACAGTATCAAGTTGTGGTAGATTATCGTACATCTTAGTTCTTCAAAATTTAATTACAGGGGTTTACGATTGAATTTGGATGAAAGTGTGGTACAATTTCAAATTAAATCAAGTCACGGTATCAAGTTGTGGTAGATTATCATACATCTTAGTTCTTCAAAATTTAATTACAGGGAGATACGATTGAATTTGAATGAAAGTGTGGTACAATTTCAAATTAAATCATTATTAAAACTGAAGCAAAAATTTATATGGTATTACGATGCAATAAAGCCGATTGTTGACGAACTGTTAAGTTGGAATGGCGCATATTCAAAACCTCTGAATTACCACGATCTTTAACGAATATTCCATACAGCACAAATGTTTTATTCTCATTAAATTTTGTCTAAATTATTCAAAGAGTACTGAAGATTGTTAGATATCGTAATATTCTAACCATAAGAGATTGTCTATAAGGAAATTAAAAGAATATCTATGAGAGGTTCATAAGAAATTGTAGTTAATCAGTAGAAGATTTTCTCTTCTTCCGTTGGGGAATATTTTTTTCCGGTAATTCTGTTGTACATGATTTTAAAGAATCATAAAGTAACTTTTTTAGTTCCAAAAAAATTCTTATTCGTTTAACATATTACTCAATATTCATACAGTTAGAAATTTTAGTTCGTTTTGTGCCACAATATCGTTCAAATTTGCAGAAACGTAATTCTTTACCCATTTGAACCATTATCACCATACCCGTTAATTCTAGAATACACGATAGTATGATTTAATTTGACAGGAAATATATTTTTATTAATTTCTCAGAGTTATATGTAAATATATGCATAATTTACCCTTTTTTCTACCAAATGATATTAATCTGATTGATTTTACTTTGTCGTGCATAATTGAGTCGCCTTAATTCCATCATGCTATATCTCCTTTTCAGTCCCATAAACCACTGAAAGTCGCATCTAAAATTGATACACATCACACGTGATTCACAGAGGGTTACATGCACAAATTAAAAAAAAAACGTGTATTGATGGGTAACGATACCATAAAGATGGGTAACGATACCACAAACATTTAAAAAAAAATACTACACATTTTCCTTTAACTAGATTATTTCTTTATTATCATTTCCATGTTTGTGTTTGTTCAAAGAAATGTATACTAACGTAGATAGCACACGGTTTGCTGCGTTTTCTTTTTCATTCATCGGAAAGATGTAGAAAAACGCAGCTGTATCTAAAGATGAGGAAAAAAAAATAATTGTACCCGTCTCCACCCCCATACAAGGCCATTGGTCTGTTCAGCAAAGACCCAACGATTGGTGCCAAGTCTATGTGCGATGGCGAAAATTTCGGGTCTCCATCAAAAGGAAGAATTGACTAATTGTTGGAAAAGGGCCCGAAGACTTGTTAGATGATGCGTGCCTTTGAAAATAAGTTACGCCTCTCGCCACCTCATTAGACTGAATCTTTTTAAAGGTTTGCCCTCCTACCACAAGCCGTGTCACTACCATTGTGTGATGGAATGCTTTCAGCTCTGTTGAGATTATATTAATTATAAATTCCGCCCACGATCCTATCTCTTGTGCGCGCACTTTCTTTTCTTCTTTCACTTTTTTTTTTTTTTACTTTTTAAACTTTTTCATTTCCATTTATAATGTTTCCAAGCGTCGCTTCAGCAGAAAAGAGAAATGGCGTTCGGAAATGAGTTCATTTGTTGTTACACTTCTATAAAGTTTGCAAAATAAACCAATGTGCAATTAAAGGTCATTGTCAGCTGGCTATTCTCGCCAATTAATGAGGTTTATGACTTTCGAACCAAAGCATATCAGTAGTGTTTTACTTAACTAGAATTTTATTTTCTGAGAAAAAAGTTATAATCTATTTTTTTATTTTTTAAAAAAAAAGGAAGGAAAGATAGTTAGTACGTCAGTATTTTTAGTACAACGCAATAAGAGGCATGATTTGAAAACACAAGGGTCATGAATGCACTTAATTAAGAATGAGAATAGATTAAGACAGGACATTCAACAGTTTTGAATAAGTAATGAAGAATCCAAAGTTATATTATACTAAATATTATAATTAACTGTTTTATTTCTAAGAACTTGGTTATTTTCTAAAATCAGCATGATATTTTAAGTTATATGCATACATAGAATCAGTATATGAAATTTTACATTTTAAAAATTTTACGAGGTTCAAAAATAATTCTTGCTACAAATTCGTGAGACAGGGCATAAATGTTTTCCTCCAGAGTTTTTGTTCCGATTCTTACGTTTTTCAGCAGTTGGCGCTGCAAATCGTAAACTTGTTAATGAAAAAAAAAAAACATCAAGATATTTTTGAAATGTCCATTGTCCACAAATAGTCACTATCATAAGTCGTAATTAGAGAACAAGGATTTTGAACATTTAAATCCTGTTAGATTCATAGTATTTTCTCTATGAATTTGATTCATTTATCTATTTCTTTTTTGCCTTATTTCTTTTCCAGTATCCATTTAATCGTATGTCTAATCAAGGATACCCATTAGTTAACGTAAAGATGTAGGACTTAGCTCTCAGAAATCCTCGTTGAAATCCTTCATCTTTCCATCTTACTTTTTACATCATGATAAAAGTCCTCCACCCTCACATTCCTACAAAATCACTCTCCCGACTTTTAAGTTAAAGTGCATCTTCATGAAAAGGGTTTTTCACACCACATCCCCACCCGCGATCTAATATACCATAATTTAACCTTGTTATCCGACATGACTCAGCTTAGCTCTCAAGCATCCTCCCCGCATCATCTTGTCACTTCATATTCGTGATGTGGGGTAAATGCTATGACCCCTCATACTCTTTGACTCCCATCTTCATCCCTGCTCCCAGCGTGCGTCATGCTTTTTTAGAACATTTTTTTATAGAACATTCTTTCCTCTACTCACTTACGAGGTTGATATTTTAGTTTCTAGCTGTAACCGTTATTTGGAGTGATTTATTTCCTTATTGCATTCGAACGGGGGGATTAGGTTCGGAAAGTGAAGGTTTTATTCTAGCCTGACAGTCGTGCTCTTAATTAAGCATGAAATCACAGGTTATCCACGTGGTATTTAAGGGAGAAGGAACTAAAAGGTGGGTGGTGGAAATTCCAGAATGTCCTATTCCAAAGACGAAAAGGGTATGTCTATCAGCATTATTGATTTTATAGCTAAAAGGAATTGTTCAGTAGCTTCATGAAATGTTTTTTAAAAAAGAAAACACGGCCTTTTAAATCTATGGACTAAAAACTTTCAGTATATTTTCATTTCAGAGTTTAAAATTTATTTAAGTCAACATTAACAAAGTGTCTAGAACAATAAAACGCTCATTTTGAGTATTTGTACTTATTTGACTTGGTTCATGTTCTATTCATAAAAATTTTAAATCAACTGTTACGAAAATGAAGTAAATCAACGGATTTTACTTCATTTTTTTATTATTTATGGGAAGATAATATTTTAAAACAGTTTTGTAGGGTAAAGGTTTGAGAATATCAGTAATAGTGCTAGGAAGTATATTTTTCAATTTTAATTGATTTCTTATAGCTAACAGAAATATAATAAATGGATAAAGTGAAAAGCATTTATTTATATTTTGTCCATAAAAGATTGTTTACCTTTTAATAAACGCTATAAAAAATAATAAGACGAAATAAATATTTCATTTGAATTATAAAAAATTATTATTACAGCTTTAATAATAAGTTGAAATATAAATGCATAGTTTTTATCTATATTTCAAATGCTTTAATGCTTTTAAATAAATAATTCCTGAAGTAGTATTTCTTTATACTTTGATACAAATTTAAAATATATATCGTATAAATAGTAAAAAAATTATATAACAATTTATCATATGTCTCAGATTTTTTTGAGTAGCTTATAGTTGTTTCGATTGTATCAGTCATTCTGTTTTTGAATGCATAATTAACTTATACAACTAGTTTATTTGTTTCACTGTTCATGAAGTATTTTTAGACAAAGGGAAAGTCGCTCGTTTAAAAAGAAACTCATTCAATATTTTCAATTACAGTTTATGGTAATCTAAATTGAGAATTACTGAGTACCTAGAGCGATTCCAAGCACATTTTATACACTTGTACTGACGAATTTGAAGGTGATTTTAACTCAAATCCTGGTGCCTAGTAATCAACTGGCAATTTTAATTTAATTCCTTATTACTAATGGAAATAGTTCAAAATAAAGAAAAATTAAAAATATAGTCATCTATCCAACTGTTGATCTTTTAATAAATCTTTAAAAGAGAAATATACGACCCAATCCCCTGTTTTCGTTGAATTATAAAACTGTTCTATATTTTTTATGTATGTTTTGTTCTGTTTTTAATCGTTTTAAAACTATCCCCAAAGTAATGTGTCGCTCGTACATTTTTGCAAATTTTAAAATGCTGGTAGATCTGAAATAAAACTAAAAACCATTTATCATATATCATTGGCTATCATACATTACTGATCACTGACAGGAAAAAAAAGGCAAAAATATTTTTTTGCAGCAATTATTCTGTTTTCTAAGGCACAAATTAACTTCTCAAACTATGCAAAAATATAAAAATGTCCTCTTCGTTGTGTAAAAGAACTCCCATCAATTCTATTTTTATGGCAATTAAAAAAAACTCTTAATTTTCTGTTGAATTTTTATTCATATTTATTAATATTATGATATATCATGCTTGTAAGTAATAGATTTATCACATATTTTATTACTAATTTTAAATTCCATGTTTTTATTGAACTAATAATGAGATTAAGTGAACAAATGACTTTACGAAGCAAACGTATACACATAATTTTAGAGCTAAAATGTATGTCAATATTAAGCTTTCTGTGGTAATAGTGTTGGTTAATTAAATACATGATTTATAATGGTATTTATTTACTAACATTGAATAACTTTGTAAAGTAACTTATTTAAGAATTTTTTATTCATTTTAGATTTTCCGAAATTGATTAGTTTTTATACATTAAAATTTAGAGAAAATTAGCGCTTTGTCATAATTTAATTACTGTTTTATGTAGAATGTTGGTAACACACGCATAGATTTTTTTCATAACAGTATTAAAACTTGTACTTCTACATTTTTTTAATGTCTTTGACTTTCACATAACATTTAATTTTGATTTAACAAATCAATTTTCAGTTTATTTAATAAATAATAAATAAGAATAAGAAGCTAAATTCAGTTTAGTTTATAAAATATTATGTAGTTTAAATAAATACCGAAAATAGACTCCCAATGAAATAAATTGTATTCAAAACAATTTTTTTTTTCTATTTTGTTGGGATCTAGCTCAAATCTAACATTTATTTGTTTTTAACATTAATTAAATTATACATTATTCACGACTTTATTTTTGGTAAATTTTGGTTTCATTTGCTTTTTTTTATAAATCGCAATGGATTAAATATTTAACTCTATGATTTCTTATTATAATTAATTGTATGAATCAATTATATGATTGTTTGCAATAAAAAGGGCTATAGCACATAAAATCTTTAGTTGAAGTTCAATATCTCGTTTTAAGTGATAAAAAAATATTTTCGTCCTCATAATTTCTAAGTAATTTCTTTGTAACTACCTACTTGAGAAAAAAATCTACAAAATGCAGTTAATTTTTTTCTCATCGAAAGAGTGCTTTTACACACTGTTAAAAAATTTTCTGGATATTAAATCAAAATATGGTTTAAATTTACTGCAAATTTAATGTGGTGTTGGGTTGAACCATATTATCATACTTCCTAAACTTGATACCATGGTTTAGCTTTTACAAAAATATGGTTCACTTTTAGTTTAACAATACAACAAATTTTCATTAGTTTATTCTTAAGAGCATGGCAAATTTTAAAATTACTGAGACAAAATAATGAAGAGAGCCGACACAATTCACTCACAGAAAAATCGGTTCAAAGTTGAAGCATCGGTATTTTTAACCATTATGTACAACTTTTAAAAGATGTTAAATAGAATCATGTTTCTGTCAAGTTTAATTGTAGTATGTGGTAAAAAATTTTTGTATCATTATCATATCACCTTTAATGCGGTGCAAACAACCATATCATCGTGCAACTTAAAAGGTCCGAAATTTGATTGCACGATATCATGGTTGAAATTGTGCTTTAAAGTGATAAAAAGGTAAAAGTAACAAAGAACTATGGCTCAATTTAACAATGCAACAAACTTGCATTGCCTTATCGTTAAAAGTACCAATATTTGGGTTCAAATTTTAACTTATTCTTATAAGACTGGATATTGTGAGGAATTTCCATATTAGCAACTAACTTTCAAAAAATACTGTTTAAAGAATAAGACTTTCGTACTTTGTACCATAATACAATGCAAAATTAATATTTCTTTAAATATACAGATCTTATATCAAACGTGCTAATGAGAAAGTTAATCACACCCTCCTGAAAATTTTTTATTATGTAGAAACTTAAATACTTTGTTAGAAATTTTCATCCTGTAGAACCATAAGTACTCTGTTCGAAATTTTGTATCCTGTTGAGTCACAAAGACTGTTAAAAATTTTGTATCCTGCAGAACCATAAGTACTCTGTTAGAAATTTTGTACCCTGTTGAATCACAAAGACTGTTAGCAATTTTACATCCTGCAGAACTATAAATACTCTGTTAGAAATTTTGCATCCTGTAGAACCATAAGTACTCTGTTAAAAAAATTTTATCCTGCTGAATCACAAAGACTGCTAGAAATTTTGTATCCTGCAGAACTATGAATATACTGTTAGAAATTTTGCATCCTGTAGAGCCATAAGTACTCTGTTAAAAATTTTGTTTCCCGATGAATCTTAATCGTTTTTATCTGCTATAGCCTTGATACGATCCGAAATTGAACCATATTATACGGCAAATTAAATGTTCTTAAACTTGATAACACGGCACCATTGGTTAAACTCGAACTTAAACACTGTTCAGTTCAACCCCTTATTTAAGTAGCAGTAAAAGTGCACGGTATTATAATTTTAAAGTGCCGATATTATGGTTCATCATCGAACCGATAGTTCAAAAAGTTTATTGTGCAATCTAATTTACAAGGAACGGTAATATGGATGAAACTTAAGCATCAAAGTTACATCAAATTTGATTAAAGTTCAACACGCCCCAAAATTTCTACTGCACCATTAAACACCTAATTATTTTTATTTGCACTCAAATATATACTTCCGAAGTAAATATTAACTCAATTTTATCCCCCCCCCATATATCCCATATATGAACACCGGAGCAATAAAAAAATACATTACTCTGCTTTAGTATCATAAGTCTTCCAATATTAAAGCTCTTTACAAGTTGCTCCCTGGATAGAACGGAACTTAAATACTCTTAAAAGGTCACTCATATGAATCATCATCATCAACTTAGTCCTCAAAAGTGCCGGGCAAACTCAGAGCTATTTTTATTTTCCTTATTAAAAGCCTCTTTTTTTATGGATTCGAGGTTTACGGGCACTTTTTGGCACAAAAGGCTAATTGGATTTCCCCTTTACATGCTCCGCTAATGAGAGAAGCGATTTGGCATATAATCATTTTTATAGAATAATAGCAAGCCAGAAAAAACCGCCAACGTCTTGCTGATTCATTTAGAAAATTATTAATTAAAAAGCACTTTTAAATGTGTCGCGAATAGGAAATGGCAATGTCGACATTTCCTTTTTATGACTTTTTTTTTTACAAAAGACGTTTTTTCAGCTTTCTTTTTAATGGAAATATAATTCTCTTTTTTTTTCCTGGGACATTAAATGTATTTTAATAATCTACTTTGGGTATTTGAATTTTATAATCTAAAACGACAAGTAAAGGGATTTAATTTTATTTATTGATAAATGTATTATGTTTCTAACCCGTTTAATTTATACTTATATTTAAGAGAATTAGTTTCTAAATTTAATAAATTTGATGTTAGTTAATAGATAATTTTAAAGAAAAAAGGGATGAAATATTTTATTCTATCAAGTTTTGTTTAAAAATCTATCTTTAAAAATATCCTTACGTTAAATATCAATACATTGAAGCACCACTATTTAAATAGTACTTTTTTAAAAGTGCACTTTTTTTTAAAGATTAGGTTATTAAAATTTAATTTCTAACTAATCATAAGCACAAGCAATAATTGCATATATTCTAATTCATATTTCCTTTTCAGATAATTTCAGTATATTTAAAAAAACTATAAATTTCCAAAATAAATTTAAAAAATATATAAAACTTCTTCTCTTTTTTTTAAAAAAAAAGTTGAAAAAATAAAATCATTTTCGTAAAATTTGAATTCTTTTTCATTTCATGAAAATAAAGTAACTTTTTCTGTGACAATTTGAATAGCTCATTAAATCATTAAAATAAACTGAATACTTTCCTAGTTCAAAACGGATAGAATTGATAAATCTCACAAGGGACAAAAGCACACATTTATGAATAACCCTATTCTAAAAATTCGATCCATTAAAAAAATACTAAATTATGAAAAATGGGTCAACTTTTTTTCTCTTCCATTAAAATTTCTATTTATTTCAAATAATTGATAAAACATAATGTCTTATAAATTTTTAAATATATCATTTTATTTTATCTTTCATAACCGTCGTTGAATAGCCGACCCAAATTTTGAGTTTGCGGCTACCAATGTTCAATTCCGTAGCCTTGTAATTTTGAACCCAGTCCAGAAGACAAGAGAACTCCTAGATCAGTACCCCTGAGGTATTGATTTGGTATGGGAACTTGGATGACTTTGTTATCCCGACAGATTTAACGTGGACCAGTTACCAGTTAATACACGGGGATTCTTCGGCCGGTTGGATTCGAACTTCCGTTCTCACGAACGTGAGTCCAATGCCCTACCAACCAGGCTATCCCAGCCCTAAATATATCAATGAAAATGTTGAATACTGAGAAATAACTTTTTCGCAAATAAAGGAATTTCAAACAATAAATGTTTTATTGTCTTAATTTAAATACACGCGGAAATTCTTAACAGTTTATCATTGTTTTTTATTTATTATTATGCAATGCTGACAAGCATTACCATAAGCTTTTGCCTTCGTTTTCATATAACTGAAAGTATATTTTCTAGTATATATAGTATTATTTAGTTTTCCACAAATAGTTAAAATTTATATTCTTTAAAGTAATAAGTACAGGAACTAGACTTTGTAGACTTTCTACACTGTAAAAATTTCCGGTAAAAAGTACCGGCTCTCAGGGTGACGGTACTTTTTACCGCACAATCCATTTTTACCGGAACATGTTATAAACAAAAAATCTGATGTACCATAATTTTTGCAATAATAATTTCTGTAAAATCACTAAATCATTCTAATTAAATAAATATTACTGTAAAAATTACGTTATAATATTTTACGGTAAAATGGATTTTGTGGATGATGCACCCAAAGTGCCGGTACATAATACCGTAATTTGAAGCGGAATTTTCTTAAAGTGTACATATTTTTAATTTTTATAAATTTTATTCAATTTTTAACTTTTATATTTCTAATATAAAAATTAAAATCTGTATAATTATACACAATATATAATTCCTGACATACTCTGTATAATTATATACAATATATAATACAATATACGAGTATATACAATATACGAGTATATATAATATATAATACAATATACGAGTATATACAATATATAATTCCTGAAACACATTTTTAATAAATTCATAGTTACATTTGCTATGACAACCACGCAGTATTTTTTATTGATGCTAATAAAATCTAACAAATAAAGAATAAATAAGTTGAATTTTAGATAAAAGTTCTCCATTAACTTTAATTGAGTGTAGTTGCTCGTGCTTAAAATAAACAAGCATGGAAGTTATAAATAAAAATAAAAATTTACTCTGTTATTTCCAACAAAAATTTTCATCAGTCATTACTTATCCTCCCCTCTAACTCAAATACCTAGACTAATAAATTTAATCTAATTTCCTATACTCATTAATAATCTAAATATAATAACTAAACTTTTAATTACATTTCTGTGATTATATTTCAGTCACACTAAGTCAAAAACCCTCAGTAATCGAGGTATTTAAGGGCTTTAAATCACGACTGTCTAGTCTAATGTCACTCAGTTAAATCTCTTCTAAATTGCATTAAATAACAATTGATGAGCCCATTTGCGCATGCGTCGATTACCTGGAAATATCATGTGACCGTGATAGGAAAGTGCGAGTCGTATATTAATTTTTGATTTGCATAATTACAGGGAAAGTAGCCGCTGCCTTGGGGGAAATATATTTTAGTTGCAACGTGTTACTTCAATATAAATAATTTTTTTTGTGATTAAGGTTCTGATTAAGGAACAACACGTAGCAATAATATTTTAAGTATCATTCACTTGTACTCGATTTGGAGTACTTAATTTCGATAGCTAGTGAAATTAAGCAATTCAATTGTAAGTTGAAATAATTGTAGTACATTTTGAATTCCTTCTGATAAAGACTGTCATTATAAATCATTTTAATTGTGAAAACTTAATTATAAGCGATATATTTTTACTGAAATAATAGCAAACTTAAAGTTGTAAAGGTGTTTAGTTCCAAAATGGTATTCATTTTTTCTAAGAAATTTTTCAAAGGAAATAAAGCTATTATCGCACGTTCCGTGCGTACTTATGCTGAAGATCGCTTAATTTCTCTTAACTATTTTCAGACTGCTAATATATCAGTTTAGATTTTTTTTTGTTGCATTTTTCAAATTTCATTATCTAAGAACTTTTATTTTTCTCACTATTCACTTATCTTTCTATTATATTTAGTACATTGGTATCTATTATTCAATGGTTGATTAGTTATTTTTATCTTTAAACACTTCAATTATTCAAATTTCAATATTTGTTTCATTTCGTTGACTATTTGTTTTATTCTAACACGATAAATATTATATTATATCTATCCAAAAGACTGAAAAACTGTCAAAAAAGAAAGAAAAAAATCCTAGATAGACTTTTCACAAAATGTTACGTTATTTTTACTTAGAAAATGAAAATGATTCACGTGACAATATAAATCCTACCTTTTATTAATTTTTATTTATTATCTTTTATTATATTTAATATATCTTTTTATTTTATATTTTTCCCAATATTTCTTATTTCTTGTAATTTTACAAATTTTCCTAGAGTCACGAACAGTGAGCACCAAATGAAAACTAAACCTTTATTGATATATTTAATGCAATTTATAAATATATTTAATGATTTATTTTACATTAAATAAGCATGACACATACGTGGAAGATTTAATCTACATTGAAGCTTTTTTTAAAGCTGTTATGCGAAAGCTCTAACGTTTTTAATGGGGAAAAAAATTATAGTCGCTTCTAATACAGAAAACTTTAAAAAATATTAATTAGTAATTGAATACTTTATTATTTATATGTTAACAATTAAAGTATTTAAAAACTAAATTAATAATGAAAAAACTTAAAACTATTAATTAACATTGAGAAATCTATATATTATTATTTATCAATTGAATATTTAATAATACTGGCCACCTTTGGCAATCTGCTTGCTCGCAGCTTAATTAGTTCTAAACAATACTCCTAAACTAAACTCAGTGGTACGACAGCCCACAGAGGGCCAAGGTTTTCTGTGCCCATTACAGTTTTCTTGACCCCAGTGGTTAGTTTCCAAGCATGCTTGGTACTCACTTTATCAACTCACTGAAGGGATGAAAGGCTGTGTCACCCTTAGGTCCAAGGATCGAACCAAGGACCTAGCACGACAGCGCTATCACTCAGCCACCGTGCGTCGAACAATACGCCTATTAAACAAAGTTTTTTACTAAAATGTAAAAGTACTTGGATTTCAATTTTAACTGTTTTCAAGAAATCTCCGCGATATTCTCAAAATTTTTGATGCATCGAATTTCAGTAATAATATAATATCATACTGGCAGCCATTAAATCATACGAACCATTGTAAGTATGAGTTCTGGATATTTCAATATATTAAAAAGCAAAATATAAAAATTATTTCCTTCTCTGTCGTAAGATGAAATAGAAAACTCATCCCAATTTTCTCCATTACGTTCTATACTAATGCTTCACGCAACTCTCGAGTCATTACCTGATTATCGCATATTATAAATATGCCATTGTTTGATAAAGTCTAACTCCGTCACTAATAATTAGTATGACAGCATGCGGCACCATAGCACTATTTATGTTTAAAATTTCTACAGCCATTTTAAAAGGAACCAAAAATAAATGTGTATAATTACTTCGCATCTTAGTTTTTATTTCTATAAAAATAAAAAATGAATTTAAATAAATGCTTAACGTATAAAAAAATTTTCAACACTACAAAAATTATTACTTAAGACAACCTCCTAATAAAGTGAATAATAACTACAGTGTCGCTAATAGAAAGTAAAAATACCCGAGTTTATGGTACCACACTGTTAGAAATTGCTCCAAGAAAATGGTTAAATAACAATTTATTTAATTGTTATTTTAACTTATTCAAACAAAACAGTCAAATAACCGTAAATAAGATGATATTTTAACGGTTAACTATGAGAAAAACCGTTTATTAAGTGTTTTCACCTAACATAGTTAAGCAACCAGAATTTTATTGCACCAACTAGGCCTATCTAGTGAAGCCACTTAATTCCTCGCAGATGGATAGATATTATAGCCGAGAGGGTTAATTTGTCAATATCATGATCAACAGAAAGAAGGTTTGAGTCTCAGCGTTGACCCCAGAATATTCCTGCATTCCATTCAGCACATGATTAGTTCTTAGTGTCCTGCACTCTTCGATTTGAGACCATAAACTATTAGAGCACAATACACTCATTTAAGCATGATAGTTTGCTTCGTGAAAATGCAAACGATTATTATTATTGTTTTGAAACCATGCTAGTTGCAAGCGGTTTTTAGCCATAGTATTTATAAACGGTTTCAAATCCGTTAAGGTAAAAAATGTTCTTTACCGTAAATTTTATGGTTAATTGGATGGACAGACTGCTGCCAGTTATTTTACCATAATTTTAGAATAAAAATTCTAACAATGCACGAAAGAAATATATATGTATATAGATAATGCAAAAACTAATTCTATTTCAATTCAAAAGATTATCAAAAGTTATACTTTACATAAATTGTATCTTTTTCGAATGAAACATTATAACCATTAGTTTATATTGCCGATACTGATGCAATAACTATTCCTGCACTGAATAGCCTACACACTATATAACTAGAGATGCTTATATCTTCCTCACGTTTTCCCATAAATCTCATGTAAATGTTGCAAAATAATAGCCACGAAGAAAAAGGCTGTTAATTTATTGCTTTTAAGAACTGAGCTTTTATACGAACCCTGCTTAGCATAGATTACTTTTTTTTTCTTCAAAATTGCAACAATTTAAACAGGGCGTGCCTAATTTCATAGATAACAATTGGAAATGGTTATTGAAAATTGAAATTGATTTTCCATAGATCCCGTGACGGTTATGGCAATTTTTCTCTTCCTAACCTTTTATTAGGAGAAATTAATTATATAAAATGTTCGTGGGTTATACATTTGAATTTAATTTGATTTTAGAGATATGCTAAACACATACTTTATATAAATTATGGTGAAAGTTAATATATTTTAAATAGATCTGAATTAGCTGTTTAAAAATTTTAGGTCAGTAAAATTAATCACATTTGCTTGTCAGATTTTTATGTATATTTAACCAAATTATGTCTTTATTCTACTTTTTCTGCGCAATTTTTTTTCTAAGCCTTAACGTTTATTTTATTTAACAACTATACAAAGGAATAGCCTATCTTCATAATGGTTGAAAAAATTAAATAATTAATGAATCGGTATTGATCAACATTACGAAATCATGCACAAAACTTAAAGACACATATTTACTCGTTTAATTAACCTAAAACAATTCCAACTTTCCCTTCCATGTGTCTTTACATTATTTGATTAAGCAAAACCTGTTTTTGGAAGTTTATCCCTTATGAAATTAAGATAAACTTATATTCATTATCATAGGACATAATGCTATTAATCTAGATCAACTATAGTCCATTGTCAGAAATTGCCATTTCAACAATTTCCCACCCTTTGGTACTCAACCCAGTACTTATAGTTGATATCTTGGTACCACTATAAGTATATTTAGTTTACTTAGACTGGTTGAAGTATAGTTTCGGTAGGCCTTCGAAATCCTATTTTCACAGTACCTATTGTTGGTATCTTTGTACTAGCATAAGTATATATAGTATTCTTGTATTGGTTTAGGTATACTTTCGGTATCCCGTAAAAAACCTATTTCCACAGTACTTATGGTTCGTATCTTAGTACCAGTAAAGTGTATTTAGTATACTTATACTGGTGAAAGTATACTTTTAATGGGCTATAAAAAAACCTATTTACACAGTACCTATAGTAGGTATCCTGGCTACGTCATTAATTTCACTTATGGAAACCAAACAGAAGAAACAAAAAAGAATAATTTATAAAAATGGGATAGAATTAAATGAGCTGCAAGCTAGCAAATCACTCGTATTATAAAATATTTATCAAATCTTATGGAAAACTCTTTCTTTGGAACGTTGCTTAAGAACTGGTTCATGCCGAATTGCAGATTTGTATAAAGTACATGCAAGTACAGTGCGTCAAAATAAAACAGACCACCCTGAATAACTTTTGATCTAATATGATCGGATCTCTACGTTCTAGGACTCAATCTTTATAGTTCGAGAGAGTGATCTCAAATATGCTAATTAATTGGTGCAGCCGATGTTTTAAGCTACGAAATCAGACACAAAAACGTACTTTCTCTGAATAAACTTGCCTTTTTTTAACAGATTTGGATTTCTGACTCCCAAAATAAAGGGGCAGCCGCAATCTGGGAAATATGGTCCTCATAGCTTTGTCAGAAGAACGCTCCAAAGTTTGGACCTATCAATGTTAACTTTACTTTTTTGTGCATTTGGCCATATTTAGAGAACTTTTTGATCAAATTGAATAAATTTTTGCACAAAATTATGAAATTCGTTTATCCAAAGATAATTAATTCCATACAAAAAATGAATTTTCGTAAATACTTATTATTTTTTATTATTTCATTTAATAATAAACGATAAATTTTGAATTGTAAAGCCTGCCATTTTTTACATCATTTTAAAGTATCTAAATGCAAAGTTTGAGCGAAATCGGTCGAATAGCTCCTGAGAAACTGAACAGAGAAAATGAATGGAGAAGCCGTTTACTTAAAATTTGATATCTCAGGAATTATTCAACCGATTTCTCTCAAGTGGGTTCTCCATTTTACCACATTATTATTGTAAATAATATTAGTATGACAAAAGTCCACTAAGGTTTCTTCCAAATTCCAAATTGATGAAGCCCCCTGCGTTTCGATGTGAAAAATCTAATTCAAACAAAAAAATGCTTATGTTTATCCAGGAAAGGAATGTTTCGGTATGACATCAAAAATACATTTTGTATAACATCTTATTTTTTCATTGTATGGTTTTGTAAAAAATACTTAGAAAATAAAGTGTATACTGATTAAAAATGTTACCACAAAAATTTCTTAGCCATTTATCTAAGTCATAAAAAAAGCAAAAATCTTTTTTTTTAATCTTTATTTTAATTGGCAGCTAAATCGAACTATCTTTTTCTTTGTAAGAAAATATTTATATGTGACTAATATAATTAAATATACGACTTTTCAAAATCGCACAAATTTCATAATTTGTCATATAAAATCACGTACTTTAAAGTGATGCGAAAAAATTGTATACCTTACTCAGAATGTTTTCGACTATTATTACATAAAGAAAAATATTCCCTATATTTTTTTTTGTATGGAATTTAATTTTAGAGAAATGAATTTTACAATTGTGTGCAAAAATTTTTCAATTCGCTTGAACATTTCTCGAGATATGGCGAAATACGCAAAAAGTAAAATTAACATTATGGGGTCTAAACTTTGAATCGCTTTCCTGACCAAACAATGGGGACCATATTTCCCAAATTGCGGCTACCACCTATATTTTGGCGATCAGAAATTCGAATCCGTCCAACAAAAGGTATGCTCATTCAGAGAAAATAAATTTTTTTGTTTGATTTCGTAACTAAAATGTCTTCTGCACTATTTAGTTAGCATATTTGACGTCAGTCCTCGAACTATTAAGTTTTAGTTCTAGAACATGAAGATCCGATCATTAGATCAAAAGTTATTCAGGGCTGGCCGTTTTTTTTTCTTTTATTTTTAGCACGCTGTACATACACACGTAATATACATATATTAAGACTTCAAGGAGAAAGCACATTGAAAAACAAAAAGGAACTAAAAAAGAAAATGAATACGTTTTAAAAAAAAGTATTTAAAAAAGTAACTTATGATTTAGAATTTGAAAAATTTTATTTATGATCATACATACTACTATAAAAAGTATAATTTATTCAATCAATTATAAAATATATAGACTCTAATATTTTGAACTAAATAACATAGAAAAGTGGGTAACGATGCTGTTTACAGATATTGTTTGCATTACTTAGAGCTGATATTTTTTTAATGCTTAAATTCACTATTTCTGTTGTTTAGTACTACTTTTTGCCTTGCTTAGTGTACTAGTTTGTAGCACTTAGAGCTGTTGTTTGTATTGCGTAGAATAGTGGGAAATTCCATCGCAACATCTAATTAGTTGCGGATAGATTAATGTATTACGTCATTAAAAATTCTTTGTTAAACATTATTCATTTTACATAAAGTATTTCACAACAGAAAGCATGCAAATGTATTTATAATTATGAAATAAATTCCTTAAATGCCCATTAAGATTAATTTTCTTGTAGAAACTGATGACCCATTAGCATCCTATAGATATTTTCAAGTAAATCAAAATATCAAAAACCGGTAGCATTGATTTTGAATGTAATTATTCTTGATTCGTCGTCTTCGGGATTCACTAAAGTATATATTTTCTCAGTAAATTTTGAACGCTAATTTTAACACGGTTGATCGGGAGGTAGCACTCGTCTACCAATGAGGTCAACCAGGTTTGAATCTCAGTGATGGCTGGTCGATAAAAGCTCTGTTCCTGGCTCTCAACGACTGCTAGGCTGACGTAAAAGGTCAACAGTAAGTGACAGATCATGGTTTCGAATTTCCTCGCCGCCGGGCTAACTTTTGGGATTTTCGTGATTTTTCTCTCTGTGCAATGCAATGGTGTGAAATTCCATCAAAAGTCCTCCATGAAGGCTAGTATGTCTCAATGCTTGATGAAGGAGTTACCTTGCCTTCTGGGTAGAGTTCAAAATTACAAGTCCATGGAGTTGATCATTGATAGTCATAAATCCTAAAATGGATCGTTGCCCAACTCCAGTTATAAAATAAAATAAAAAAATAAACTAAATAAAGAAATAAAAAAAACACAGTTTGTTGCTTTTAATCTTTGTCAATTTTCGCCATTAGTTCATTGTTTTAGGACTACTTTGAATCATATGTTGCAATAATTATGAGTTTACGAATTTAAACTCCCTATAAACATTTTTAATCATAATCCAAAACGGTCCTTTTAAGATTGGTTTACTTTACTGATTATATTTCCATTTTGATTTCTTTTTCCATATTTTTAAATTCATTATTTCCTGTACTGGGTAACAAAGTTCACCCAACTTTTTTAAAGACTAAATTTCGTTTTTCTTTGGATTATATCAGTGTGAGACCCAGAGAGACACTTGAATACGAGACTTAAACAAGAATTATTTCAGTATCGAGAAAATAATATTTTATCATTTAAAAATTTTTTTTAAGATTGACATAGTAAATCCTGTATTCTGGAGAACTTTTACAGTGTTACTTTTGCTAATCCATAAAATTACTGACTGTATGAATCACGTCGAAGACGAAAACAAGTTCATTCCGTTTATGTATATAAAAAAAATTATTATTTTCTGAACTTTAAACAGTTGAAATAATTATATTAATCATTGCTTAAGCTATCGTAATTACTTAAATTAAAAAGATAAAGATCACTTCATATCTTCCTGAAATAAAATTGCTAAATATGATGATTACTATTAGAAAAAAAAGTATGGTCAAAACTACCAAAATATTGTAAAATTTACCGCGCTTTCGGCTCTTTGGGAACACAAAAAAGTTCGCTACTTTTTAATGTGCTTTGGTAATGATTTTGGTAAAATTAGCAATAAAATATAGCTTTATATCCTGTGATAAAATTTGGTAAATGAAGTAGAATTTTGTAATTTTATCATGATACTTATGAGCATAGCATAAAAACATCAATTCGGTTAAATTTATTTTTCAGTTTCGAATTCCAGTGATATTTGGTAGATAATAATTCTGCACTCGGCTCGCACCGACTTCATTGCTAATGTAAAATATCCTCAGTGGTCGATGGATCATGGGTTCATGTCACCTTGCCGTTATACTAATCGTAGGAGGTTTTCCTCTCCATGTAAAGCACATGCGGGCTAGTTCCATCAAAAAGTCTTCCACGAAGACAAATTTCACGCAATACTTGCTCCAAGAGTTCTTTTTTCTTCTACATTGGGTTCAAAATTACTAGGGTACAGAGCTAAACATTGGTAGTCGTAAACTAAAAATTGGGTCGGCTGTTCCACGACAGTTATTAAATGGATTAATTTACCCCATATTGTGAGGAAATGTATGCCACCATGTTTGATTCAGCCTTTTACAAGGATTAATTAATCTATAAAAGAAATGCTTTTAAATTAGAAGATATCTCAAATTGAAAAGTTTCTAACGTATGTATAATGCATGTCCAAGGTATCCCTATGACGGTATTAAGTTAAAAATTCACTATTTATCCTGAAAAGCAGTGTTTCCCAAACTTATGACTGTTGTGTCCCTTTCTAAATGCTTTCGTAACGTTGTGTACCACTAATAAAAAAATTAATGCGTTTTTTACTATAAAAAAATTGCACAAAAGTTCAAAATCACAACTGGCTGTTGACAGCACTAATTATTAACTGTTAACTCTGTAAAAAATAGCCAATGGAAAAATACCTAATCGTAATTTTTCATGGCCAGCTTTGTTTTTAAATAAAATTTTTTGAAATTTTCGTTTGTTGCGAGATATTTCGCATAAGAACGCGTACCCACGCTAAACTGTTTCTGTACCCCTAGTGGTACACGTACCACAGTTTGGGAAACACTGCTGAAAAGGATAATGCATTTTCTTCAACTTAACGTATCTAAACACTGCCGTCAGTGGTCCTCAAAACGTTGCCATCATAAAATGGAAGAAAAATAAAGACAAGTAATTTCTCAACATTTTTTACAAATAAATTTATAATCAACATAACGGAACTTGGAATGGTGGAACTTGGAAAAATGATTTTCATAGAATAAAAATAATAAAAACATGTCGAATAACGAAACAAGTCTTAATTTTAAAACTGGCATCAGAAAGTTCATATTTTGTTGGTAAACAATATTTTAAAAATAAATTGATGTTTTTTCAAGCCTTTTAAAAAGGTGCAAAAATAGTATTTTAATGTTTTGAATGAAAACCAATTGCTGAAAGATGAAAAGAAACAAGTAAAGACTGTTTATGAAAAAAACATTTTTATCTTTCGAAATTTTTTTCCTGCCAATTCTCGCTACCGCTTAATATTTTATTTCCCTGTCTATCACACTATATTATAGTTGGAGTATTATTACAGCAATCACGGGTTCTTTTATCGTCATGACATACCTTCCATTCAGTTCGTTTTTATCTCGTTCGAAAATGCAATTTAAATTCTAGATAAATAGCCTAATAATACCATTTGGAAGAAGTTTTCTAAACGATCTCATAATATGTTTTTTTTTTAATTGCTTCAGAGTTTTCTCTCACTTTTATTGCTATTAAAGTGGAGATATATTATTATCCTCACATGGCTTAAAAGACGAATTCTTATTAATCAAAAACAGGCTTGAAGGAAACAAACAATTTACTAACCTGGAAATATCCTTTAATAACCGACATTTTAGAATAAATTTTATCTAAACAAGCCAATCGATTTTTTTAAATAAAATACCAGTTTATTTATACTTGTGAATTTGAACTATTTTGAATCCGAAATTAGAGTATAATAATATTTTAATTTATACCAGCTGGACCTCTTGTAGTTTTAATTTTTGTAAGCTTAAAAAAAAATTTCTTTAAATTTTTGCCTTGGCACATATTATTGAATCTGCAGATTTTTTTAAGTAAAAATTAATTTTGATATTTATATTTACTCCCTTTTTTATAAAAGAAAAATTCTTTATGTATCCTTTATCTATTTCTTAATTTTGTGCAAAAATTTTTCAATTTGATTAAAAAGTTTTCTGAATATGGACAAATACGCAAAAAAGTAAAATTAACATTGATAGGTAAAACCTTTTTAGCGTTCTCCTGACCAAGCTATGGGGACCATATTTCCTAGCTCCCTATGTTTTGGGAGTCATAAATACAAATTATATTTTTGGACAGCAGAAAATAATAGAGTAAATGGAAAGAAACAAAAAGCAAGGAAGTATAAAAATGCTGTGATTTTAGTCAACATCTTGCCGCCATCTTGTTAAGAAAAAATGTCTACATATTGATTTATACTCTAAAGCAGTGGTTCCCAAAGTGGTCTATATCGACCCCCAGGGGTCGACGACAACCTGCAAGGGGTCCTTGTCAAGTGAAAAAAAAAATTGGGAGTCCATGAAATGAAAATGGGGGTCAACGATAGTGAATCTCAAATAAGCAGCTCATGATTTCAATTTTGGCATTTCATGAATAGAATAATCAACATACACTGATAGTACCTATTTACTTACATTATACTACCTTATAATATAAAGATATGTATATATCAACATTCTACATAATTTATAAAAGTATGAAACTACATTATAAACTAGCAGTTGCATGCAGCTCCGCCCGCGTGCGTTTTTATTTTCTCTGCTGTGTAAGGTTTCATTTTGTAACAGAAAAGTATTTTTCTGCTGCAAATTAATTTGAATTTATTTAATAAATGTGTAAAATTAACGTGTGTTTTCACGCTACTCTTCACTACAGTTAGAAATTTAAATCTTTCACCGTAAATAGCACTATACCAGCTATCAAAAATACATTTGAAGTTGATGAATTTACAAAAAATCAATATCAGGTAAATAGGGGGTCTACCCAAAACCAAAAAACATAGCAAGGGGTCTACGAGATAAGAAAGTTCAGGAACCACTGCTCTGAAGTAACAAAGCAAGATCTCGACAAGTAGAATTTCCCAAGTTTATCACTTTTTAATCATATGTATTTTTCACACATTTTATTTTTGAATTTCCAGCATGCGATAGTCATATAATCACAATTTAGAATCAAAATTTACACTTACTTTGCATTGAGAAAAGTTATGGTAATAACTATCAGCCTATGGTAAAATTTACTGTGTTTCTGACTCTATGGGAACACCAAAAAGCTTGTTACTTTTCACAGAAACGCTTTGGTAATGATTTTAGTAAAATTGACAGTAAAATATGATTTTATAATGTATGATAAAATTTGGCAACATTTGGTAAAGTTTGGTAATTATATCGTGATATCTTAAAGCATAGCATAAAAACCTATTATTCCGTTAAATTTGCTTTTCAGTTTTGTATTTTTTACTAAATGTGGATTAATAAGAGCTATAATTTTGAAAATTAGAATTTTCTATAAGCCGTTACCATGTGAAAAGAAAAATTACCGAACGAGTTGTTAAAATATCGTATATTTTGTCCTTAATAACCAGAATTATGACTTTTTTTTACCTGAAATATTACTATACAGTCAGGTAATTTTACCAGAATTTTTTTTACGAGTACAACAAGTTATTGAAAAACAGAATAGTTTAAAATTTCTACTCAGTTTTTAATTTGTCTATGTGGCTGCATTGTGACTGTATCTCTAAATTTGTATATCAAAATTTAGATTTAATGAACTAAAATTTAGTTTTGTGAAACATAAAAATGTAATTACTTAATTCGATTTAACTTCGATTATATTGTTGCAGCATTGTGTAATCATACCAAATGAAATTGTGCGTTAAAACTTTTAATGATAAATTGTGGAAAATTATACGTATTTAAAATTCTTTCATTTAAATTCTCTATTCATGAATAAAAATATTTCTATGATCAGGCTTAAGTAGACAACCTGAAATTTTTCTCATGCATCATTATTCTATATTAGAAAGTTTTTTTTTGTGATTAGCGATGTCTGAAATCATTGCAATAGGCGATATGACACATACGTACCTTGTCAGTCAGTGAAAATTCAATCATCAGAATATCATCAATGCTAGAAAGTATTTTTTGGGATTAGCGATGTCTGAAATCATTGCAATAGGCGATATGACACAGGCGTCCCTTGTCAGTCTGTGAAAATTCAATCATCAGAATATCATCAATACTAGGAAGTATTTTTTGTGATTAGTGCTGTCTGAAATCATTGTAATAGGCGATATGACACATACGTACCTTGTCAGTCTGAGAAAATTCAATCATCAGAAAATTATATTATTATCATCAATCATCATTTCTCTATTTTAAAAGTGAACAGATTATCTTAAACTCACTGTACAAATAATCAAAATTTAAAAGTTTTTTTAAATCAAAAACTGAAATGTGAATTATAAACACATGGAAGGAATAATTTGTGAAGCGAAAACAAATTTTGAAAATAACAAGTACATCATTACTTCTTTCGGATTTCAATGGTAAAGAATCTCTCATTTCTGCTTGGAATGACTCAAAGCTCATCAAAAAATACACAACTAAAAAATCTCTGTAATATATACCTGCCCGAAGTACAAAACCGCACAAGAAAGAAGATTGAAAATAAAGCAGACGATCTTTAAGTATCTTCGGATGCTTTCATCCCCCTCAAGGGAATAAATTACTATCTCTAACAGTTAAGTAATAACCTCTTTTAATGCCTTAACCGCCTCTAGCCTCTCATTCTAAGCTGTTATTAATCGCACCTTCAAATAAGAAAATTGTCCAAGCTCTGTAGCACGCAAAGATGGAGAAGGCTGGACAAAATATTCCAAAACGTTCGATAACGGGTCAGCAACTGATGCCACCGATCCATTTAAAAAAATCCACTCTTTTGTTCTTAATTCCGCCCCAATGAAGCTTCTTAATGATAAAGTAATGTCTTTCCTGATTTCTTCAAAGGAAAAGTAATCACAAATCCTTTACTTAAAAATATATCTCGCATGAAATATTGATTTTTGTATCTTGCGTAGTATGAATTATGTCTTTGCCGCAAGTCTTTCTATTTATTAGCTTTAAGGACTTTAGTAAAATGACATTGTAAGGGGTGTGTGATTAATATGGTATTAATCAATTTTTCTGACATTCGAAGTTTGATAAATGCATCTTGTTCAATACTTTGTTCATCCCAGTTACTTCTTTGACTGGTTAATAGTGCTTTTTTAGCTGCCAACCCATGATAGTTATCCATTAAATGGCCCACAGCATTTGTCTAAATTTTTATTCACTCAATTATAAGATAAGATTATTCCTCCTTCTTGTATTAAATTATACCAGAAGGGTTTTGATTAATATGATACATATGTTAAATGTAATGAAGTTGCGTTGGAGATGTAGCTTCTATTTTAGAACATTGTACAATAGTTACGGATCATTTTTCTTCTCCAGTTTTTAAATTAAAGGAATAAGTGGTCATATTCTTTGACAAGTATTAACAATGCAAAAGTTATATTCCATCTCAAGCCCGTGCACTGTATGCTGATTACGAAAATTTTGCAAAATGTCAGTTTGGAGAAAAGCTACCATTTTTGAAAACGAAAAAATTTTTTAGATCTAATTTTTTAAATACTGGTTGCTTTGGCCAATTATAAATTTCTAGTCAAAATTTCGCGTAATTCGCTGTCACTTACAGAAAAGAGCTTAGTTAAAGAAAGTTGCTTAGTAGAAAGTTGCTTAGTTAAAGAACTTAGTTAAGGAAAGTCGCATGTGACATTTTAATGAATTTAGAAACAATGGTTTTAAAAAATATTGAAACAGCATGAAATTTTTCGCAAATCGTTCTGTCCCATTAATAAAAATCATCTTAATGAAAAAGCAGAAAAAAAATTAAATTTGATACATGCAACTGACGCAACATATTTTTAAACTCACAATTCCGCTCTTTTTAAAACGTCAGTAGTCAATTCTTCCCCTAAGTTTTTCAAAGATAAATAAAAATAGAAAATTAATGTAACTGAATCAAATATAACTATATGAGCAATTAAGAATTTAAAAAAAATTAAATAAAGTTTTTTAAATTAGTCAGTCAAAAATCGTAAACAAAAATGTATTTATTTGTCATCATCATTGTGTACGATTTTTGAGAATTTTCTTCCATCCTGACCTATTCTTAAAGTTTAGTTGCATTAAAAATAAGTTAATAGTAAACGTACAAAAATAAACAACTTAACATACTTAAAACTTGTAAGCAGGGATGAAGCTGCATTCGATATGATAAGGTTGCACGCAATATTTAAAAATTTATAAATTAAAAAGAAAACTATTTAAAGTAATGATTTGCACTAATAAAGTAATGATTCAAACATAGAAATTTGAAGTAAATGTTCCATATATGATTATAAAGCAATAAAATAGTAAAGTTTTATTTTTTTCAAAATATGCTCAAAATTAATCAGAATATGAAATAGAAAATTGTAAATAAATATAGAATTATTCGAATAAAAAATAACTAATAGTTTTAGCGTATTTAATCCTAAACTGTATGAGTGTCTTTCGAAAAGCGCTTTTAACCTTGCGAAAATAAACAACTGTACATATAAATAAACAGAATTTGAAACATTAAAATTACCAAGAGTATTTAAATGTTTATAAATTTAAGAAAATGAAAGTAAAAAATATTAATAATTTATAGAACTAGTCTTATCTCAGGGCTAAAGAGAATAGAAGGGCTAATTCACTCCGCTCTTAGAGCTGAAGCTACGATTTCCCTCCTCATGACGTCACTGTGTTCACAGATCTCGGAGATCGCAAGCAAAGATATGATAACTTCGCATCTTTCTCTTTGTAAAAATAAGTTAGACTTTTTCTGGTTATTAGCCTTCAAACTTTACGTAATTAACACATTATTTCCGTTCATAAACATAGTTCAAAAAAAACTTTCTTGGTTATTATATTAAAAAAAAATACCATTTTAAACTTATAAAAATGTTTTGCTAGTTGGTGAAAATGACACGATAAATACTTTATTTTAAAAAGTTCAGTTTTAACTTTAACTAT
>NC_092210.1:52941245-52990930 GCF_043381705.1 Parasteatoda tepidariorum | reverse complement strand
AAAAAAAAAAAAAAAAAAAAAAAAAAAAAAAAAAAAAAAAAAAAAAAAAAAAAAAAAAAAAAAAAAAAAAAAAAAAACGTGAATATATGTAATCGCAGGGAGGGGCGATTAATCCGGATATTGGAAACATAAGGATACTGAATTTATAATGATGAACAATTATCGATTTGGTTGAACAGTATATTCTGAACAGTTCCTTTTAAAACAAACATTTTTATTCTAAAAAAACTAGATGAGCTAAGATGTAAAAAATAAAAATAATTGCTTCTTGGGAAATGGCTACAAAATATTTCAAATGACTTCAGCATTGTTAGTTCCATGAATATCAAATTTCCTTTATATTTCAAGGAGGTTTTCTGCTTTTTTATAAACCTAAATTTCAAAAAAAGAAAAAAAAATGCCTTTCTCTAGAACCCTGTATCTATTTTTAAAAGAAGAGTCGAGTTGAGTTGCAAGATAGCTTATACGTTCTAAATGAGGCGGTAACTGAATAGAACCTGTAGATTCTCTTTCCCCCCTTTTTTTCTCCCCCCTCTTTCCCTTACTTCCCAAAAACAACGTATTGAATTTACTCAGATGAATACGAATCTTCTTTCGTATTTTTTATTTATTATTTTTTCTGTCGAAAAAGCAGACGAGAATGGAAAGGAGAACTCCCATGCAGAATCAGTGCAAGAACAGAAGGGAAAAAGGAAGATGCAGTTCATTGCGACCTAAATGGTTGCGTCACGGCAGATTTAATTTCATAATTACTTTTAAACACTGTAGCTAAATAAAGTATGTCTGATGTTTATAGAATTATTTTTTTCTAAAAAAGTAACTAACTATTTGGTAAAAAAAAATTATTTATCTTCATCTTATATTTATTTATCAAACACACCGTAAATTTTTCTTTAGAGATAAAAAATTACAAAAGTAATGAAAGTGCCAAAATGGTGGTAGTTCAAATATTACGGAAACATGTTTGTGGCAATTTTAGACTCCCCTCCTTCCTTGTCAGCAAATTATGCAAATCACGAACACCCTCCAATACTTACGTGAGGAAATCGAAACATTCCTAGTTTGTATTTTCGATTTGACGTTGAGTTTTACAGTAGTAATCTAATTTTAGGTTTAATTCATCTGAACACTGTAAAACAAAATTCAATTCATTTTACGAAGCACTGATAGAATTTTTTTTTTGTTGCATCCTTCTGATGTTAAATCTCTTAAAACTCTTTAACACCTAAATGAATTTTTCCCCATCATAATCTTTTCAGAAACTTAACTTTTATTAAAGAGTTAATATTTCTCCAAATTTTTTAGTTACAATTTTTTTCTTCCTTTTTTTCCGTTTTAAAATTTTTTGCAACGAATTTAAAAATAAGTTTGTAAAACTAAGTTGCACAGCATTCTGTGAAAATTATTTTTCACATGATTGATTCAATTGTGTCCTAGAAATGTTCTTGGTGCCCAATTCTATACCATCAACTAGCGAGACTTATGATATACTTATTGTTGGCGAGCGAAACAATGTACGATCTTATAGCAATCAAGTAGTGAACAAAAATCACTAGCGTGAAAATTTCTTCGATAAACGTACATCTTCAAATGTACGTCCAAATTAGTTGCCCAACTCATTCACCGAAAAGAATAAATTCATTGTACAATTGGCGAGAAAAAAAAACTTATAGTGCGGTTTCATGCCTTAAGACCATTTGTCACTCAAATCAGACAATTGATTGTGACAAAAGAAACACCCCAATAGTACTGGACGCCAGGAAAATAACTGAAAAAATAATAACAATTCAGACACACTTGGACAGAATTATCAACAATGAATACCTTCTGCATGGCTTTTTGTTATCCACTTCATCATCTAAAATCTGTAAAGCTCTCACACGCTGTTGGTCACTGAAGTCTCGCCAAAATAGGTAAAGAAAATTTTTATTTGATGTGGCAGGCACGAAGCCGTAATTTTTTTTTCTGTTGTCGCCATATTGGCGAAAGGCGAGATTTTGCTTTGATTCGATTTCGACACGCTATTCCCTTCATTTTCTATCTTCATTCCTGTGACTGAGATAGAGAAAACACTTGTGTGATAAGATAATGGCTGTAAAGTGAAAGAAAGCAATTTTCCGTGATTAAATCGGAGTTGGTAAGAAAGAAACGAGAACGGAAATTATCATTGATTTGGGACTCGTTATGAATTTTCGGATGCTCTTCTAAAGTGATCAAAATCAATCATTTTTTTTTTTCTTTCTTCAGCTCTTGCCTGAACTTAATGTCTTTGGTAATATTTTAGCTATAATGAAAATAGGAAACGAAAATTCTAAATGAAATTTTGATGGAAATGCTTTTTCTGTGCTATTAAAAATGAGACTTTGTATTACAAATTTTATTCATATGATTACAAAGCTATTTATATCGCTTTTTTTTCGTTTGGCAAGTCATTTTTGCATATTTGCTCCAAGTGATGCTCTAAAAGGACAATATATATATATATATATATATATATTGTCCTTTTAGAGCATCACTTGGAGCAAATATGCAAAAATGACTTGCCAAACGAAAAAAAAGCGATATAAATAGCTTTGTAATCATATGAATAAAATTTGTAATACAAAGTCTCATTTTTAATAGCACAGAAAAAGCATTTCCATCAAAATTTCATTTAGAATTTTCGTTTCCTATTTTCATTATAGCTAAAATATTACCAAAGACATTAAGTTCAGGCAAGAGCTGAAGAAAGAAAAAAAAAAATGATTGATTTTGATCACTTTAGAAGAGCATCCGAAAATTCATAACGAGTCCCAAATCAATGATAATTTCCGTTCTCGTTTCTTTCTTACCAACTCCGATTTAATCACGGAAAATTGCTTTCTTTCACTTTACAGCCATTATCTTATCACACAAGTGTTTTCTCTATCTCAGTCACAGGAATGAAGATAGAAAATGAAGGGAATAGCGTGTCGAAATCGAATCAAAGCAAAATCTCGCCTTTCGCCAATATGGCGACAACAGAAAAAAAAATTACGGCTTCGTGCCTGCCACATCAAATAAAAATTTTCTTTACCTATTTTGGCGAGACTTCAGTGACCAACAGCGTGTGAGAGCTTTACAGATTTTAGATGATGAAGTGGATAACAAAAAGCCATGCAGAAGGTATTCATTGTTGATAATTCTGTCCAAGTGTGTCTGAATTGTTATTATTTTTTCAGTTATTTTCCTGGCGTCCAGTACTATTGGGGTGTTTCTTTTGTCACAATCAATTGTCTGATTTGAGTGACAAATGGTCTTAAGGCATGAAACCGCACTATAAGTTTTTTTTTCTCGCCAATTGTACAATGAATTTATTCTTTTCGGTGAATGAGTTGGGCAACTAATTTGGACGTACATTTGAAGATGTACGTTTATCGAAGAAATTTTCACGCTAGTGATTTTTGTTCACTACTTGATTGCTATAAGATCGTACATTGTTTCGCTCGCCAACAATAAGTATATCATAAGTCTCGCTAGTTGATGGTATAGAATTGGGCACCAAGAACATTTCTAGGACACAATTGAATCAATCATGTGAAAAATAATTTTCACAGAATGCTGTGCAACTTAGTTTTACAAACTTATTTTTAAATTCGTTGCAAAAAATTTTAAAACGGAAAAAAAGGAAGAAAAAAATTGTAACTAAAAAATTTGGAGAAATATTAACTCTTTAATAAAAGTTAAGTTTCTGAAAAGATTATGATGGGGAAAAATTCATTTAGGTGTTAAAGAGTTTTAAGAGATTTAACATCAGAAGGATGCAACAAAAAAAAAATTCTATCAGTGCTTCGTAAAATGAATTGAATTTTGTTTTACAGTGTTCAGATGAATTAAACCTAAAATTAGATTACTACTGTAAAACTCAACGTCAAATCGAAAATACAAACTAGGAATGTTTCGATTTCCTCACGTAAGTATTGGAGGGTGTTCGTGATTTGCATAATTTGCTGACAAGGAAGGAGGGGAGTCTAAAATTGCCACAAACATGTTTCCGTAATATTTGAACTACCACCATTTTGGCACTTTCATTACTTTTGTAATTTTTTATCTCTAAAGAAAAATTTACGGTGTGTTTGATAAATAAATATAAGATGAAGATAAATAATTTTTTTTTACCAAATAGTTAGTTACTTTTTTAGAAAAAAATAATTCTATAAACATCAGACATACTTTATTTAGCTACAGTGTTTAAAAGTAATTATGAAATTAAATCTGCCGTGACGCAACCATTTAGGTCGCAATGAACTGCATCTTCCTTTTTCCCTTCTGTTCTTGCACTGATTCTGCATGGGAGTTCTCCTTTCCATTCTCGTCTGCTTTTTCGACAGAAAAAATAATAAATAAAAAATACGAAAGAAGATTCGTATTCATCTGAGTAAATTCAATACGTTGTTTTTGGGAAGTAAGGGAAAGAGGGGGGAGAAAAAAAGGGGGGAAAGAGAATCTACAGGTTCTATTCAGTTACCGCCTCATTTAGAACGTATAAGCTATCTTGCAACTCAACTCGACTCTTCTTTTAAAAATAGATACAGGGTTCTAGAGAAAGGCATTTTTTTTTCTTTTTTTGAAATTTAGGTTTATAAAAAAGCAGAAAACCTCCTTGAAATATAAAGGAAATTTGATATTCATGGAACTAACAATGCTGAAGTCATTTGAAATATTTTGTAGCCATTTCCCAAGAAGCAATTATTTTTATTTTTTACATCTTAGCTCATCTAGTTTTTTTAGAATAAAAATGTTTGTTTTAAAAGGAACTGTTCAGAATATACTGTTCAACCAAATCGATAATTGTTCATCATTATAAATTCAGTATCCTTATGTTTCCAATATCCGGATTAATCGCCCCTCCCTGCGATTACATATATTCACGTTTTTTTTTTTTTTTTTTTCATAATTTTTGACAAAACCGATTTCTGGAAAATGCTCTCACCCAAAAACTTCGTCAAACTGATTAAAGTATTATCTTTGTTTGTTTTAGGACACGAATTTTGCCAAAAAGATAGGCTTAATAATTAGGCTTACCGATAATAGATGAGAAACCCAGCGATTGCTATTCGTTGCGAATTCTGGCTCCCGGCTTTCAACGACTAAAGTCCTGGCGTGAAATATGCTCAGTCCTGGTCGAATCCTAGGCTATAACCCTTGCTGTCAGGCTAAACGTGGGAAGTTTTGTGGTTTTCCCTCTCCCGGTATCGCACATACGGTTTAATTCCATTAAGAAGTCCTCTCCGAAGGCTAGTTTGTCTATTGCTTGATCCAGGAGTTCCCCTATAATCTAGGTTCAAAATTACAAGACCACGTAGTTACACATTAATTGGCGTAAGCCCAAAAATAAACGCCTGTTATAAAATAAAATATAATTATTAGTAGATGTAGAACTCACTTAAAATTGAGATAATTTAGAATAAAAAAAGGAATATAAAAGAGTGCAATAAAAGAATATAATGAAGTATTAAAAGTACCGTTTCAACTGCACAAGAACAGCCAGTTCATAATGCCTTGCTATCCAATTTCTTCTCTTCAAATTTTTTCTCCACTGACTGAATACATCCTTTATAGATATAGACCTCTACTAAATTTTTGTTATAATACCCTACTATTCGCCATATCTCATATATATGATGAAAATTTTAATTCAAATACATTTTCTAAGTAGTTTATTGGCATGTAAAAGAGTAGTTTGTATGTTACTACGCGTTACACTGTTAGAAAATTTTTCGGAAAAAAATGGTTAAATGACAATTTATTTAATTGTTATGTTACCATATTCAAATAACCATAAATAAGTTTCACTTAATACGGTTAAGCAACCAGAATTTTATTGCACCAACTATTCCCACCTTACGAAGCCACTTAGTTCCTTGAAGCTAGGTACATATTATAGCTGAGAGGACTAATCTGTCAATAGCATGACCGACAGAACGAGGGTTCGAGTCTCAGGTTTGGCACTACAATATTTCCTTTATTTCCATTGAAAAGTTTCCAGTGTCCCGCAATCCCCAATGTGTGACCTTGGACTGCTCTCATTCTCACATAGGTGGCCCGAATAACGTCCTTACACTCTTTCACGCTTAACCACAACAAAATCTAGCATTTCTCATCTCTTGCGATAAGTATAACAACTAGATAAACTAAGTAAACCTCATTCCACGGTTCATTTGATAAAACACAACTCAACCACAACACAAACTCCAATGCCCATTATCAAAAGGAAAGCCTAGCTCAAAAGTTCAGTTAAGCTCCTTTTTTGCTGTTTTGAAACCATGCTAGTTGTAAATAGTTATAACCGTATAGTTTTGCATTTATGGTTTTTTAACTCTACTAGTAGTAAATGGCTTCAAAAACCATTAATGTAAAAACGATCTTTATCTTAAATTTTGCGATTAGTTGGATAAACAGGCTGCTGGTGATTATTTTACCGCAATTTTAAAATGAGAACTCTAACAGTGTAAGTTATAATTTGGATAATAGTGCCCACTGATAATATCCGATTTTGCAAATTTTTGGTAATTCTTTAATACAAAAATATTAAATAAACTTCAAACTGCTACTTAAGGGTAGTTTTTTAAATGAAATATTTTAACTCAACCGCTAGTAAATATTCAATCTTCTTAATACTTGCTCATAGGCATCTTAAATCATAAAAATCAGTAAAAGTTGTTTCTTTGTATGTACAAAGAATAAATATCCTCCATTGATAACCTTCTTGCTGAGATGCATGACGATTCCGCAACAATTACACCGAATGTGTTATCAACTGACTTGTCTGCTAAGTTGATTTGTTATGGAATCCGAGGGTTTAGGATGATACAGTATTACGATACGCATCTTATAGTATTGGCTATCACAATTTGGCGCTATGCCGGATGTAAACATTATGGAGAAAAGATAAAAGCCCTATCATATTTTCTCCCTAATGCATCACCGCTATTGTTAAACAGGCATTGCCATTCTGAGGAATGGAATTTATGATATCTACCAGCCATTCTTTTACTAAGTAGTGCTAAAAGCACAATCCACTAGGATACATTTCATCTTTAGGCATCAAGTCGTAAAATCGTGAAACGTGAATGCTATAAGGCTTTTTGTTAAAATACTGTCTAATATGACTAAAAGGTTTTTTTTAATATACGCTTTTCTTGCAATCTGATCAGCGAAATGAATCTAAAGTAGCAAAATATTTCCAGATGATTCCAGATGAAGTTATGATTTTAAGCTAAAATTAAAATAGTTCATGCTTTTAATATCCTACATGCTTTTAGGTCTATAATTTTTTCGTTACGTAATATTTGAATTTTGTCATTTTGTTTAGATAAATTGCGAACGTAAAGTGTATATTCTTCATATTACTATACTTTCTCTTGCTTCATTGTATAGACTTCATTTTCACGAACCAACAGTTTTAAAATGAAGATTTTATGGAAACGCAAATAATTTTTATGTGACTTAAATAAAATTGAAGTTATTTATCACATGTGGAACAAATTTAATTATAAATTATTAAAAAATTTGTTGCGAAATATGTATTAAATTTAAATTAAGATAATTAGTTTCAATAAAAAGTGAATGTTAGATAAGAATTATTGCAAAGTCTAAAAATAATATTTTCTATTTTTTGCTTTAAAAATTTTTAGTATATTTTAAAATTGTTACAAAATATTTATAATAAAAAAAAATTTAACATTAACTATTTAAAAAAATTATAAAACACTTTTTGAAAAAGTCTGTTCAGATCATTATGTTCCAGTACAGCACGTAATACAAGTACAACAAGTAAAATATTATTTAAAAAATAAATTATTAAGTCTTTTCTTTTTTATGCAAAAAAGAACAAAAATTTTAAGAATGTAACAATATTGTTATAAATGCTACATTTTTTCCCAAATTATAAATATCATTACATTAATAAATTTTGTTAAATATTATTACAAATTATATAAAATTTGATGAACATTTTTCAAAAGTGTGAAAACACCTAATTAAGCCCAGTAACTGAAATCTAAATAATTATGTATGATTCACTGAGAAAGATGCATGGTCAAAATAACCCGATTATGCCCCGTCCAATATACGGTACGATAACCCGTTCTAGCATATGACAGTTATACTATTAAAATTTACACTTTCTTTGCCCCGAGAAATAAAATTATGATAAAAACTACTAGCCGGTGGTAAAATTTACTGTGTTTCTGGCTCCATGGGAAGACCAAAAAAGCATGGTAATATTTACCGAAGTTCTTTGGTAATGATTTTGGTAAAATGAAAAATATGAATATGGTTTTATACTGTACAATAAAATTTGATTAAAGTAGTAAAATTTGGTAATTTTATCATGATATCTTAGAACATGGTATAAAAAAATTTATTCGAATAAATTCACTTTTTAGTTTTGTATTTTTTACTAAATGTGTGGTAATAAGGACTATAATTTTGAGAACTAAAATCTCCAGTAAACGGAAAATTTACCAAATATCACCTTTTTTGGCTTTAATCACAAGAATTAGGTTTTTGATTTTTTTTTTAGCAGAAATGTCACTGCCATATAGCACGATAATTTTACCAGAATATTTTTCTCCGTGTATTGTAGAACTTAAAACATTTTTCATTATTTTAAATTGCTTTTTTTTTAAAATTTTTTCCTTATTTTCGTTAGTTTCATTTTAATCTTACAAACTGTAGATGCAATCCATATTGCAATAGTTAAAAATTTCCTAGAAAGACGGGGTTTTTTTTCTTTTCAATAAAAAAAACTTTCCTGTTATTTAGACAATTGTTTATGCATAACTTAAGATTACATCAAACTTAGCATTTTGCAAAAAAGAGGTCACTGATAACTTATCAATAGTTAAATTTCTATTTGAAATTATTTTTAAAGAAAATTTTTTTATTTCTTGCCGTAAATTAGCCTGTTTAAAATATACCTACATAACGGTTATCAAAACAAAAAGAAGTTATTCAGCTATTGAGCTGAAGAAATTCGTGATCTCTTAGATTATGTCTGATCAGATAAATATCACATTTAAGTAACTTTTTCGTAACCGGCTAAAGTAATTAAGATATATGGGGGATCATGTTCAGCAGACACGACTATCCCTTGCAAATCTAGGTCGCTATCGTGTCGAAAACCATGTATGAATCACTGATGATGATTATGATAAACACTCACTATCTTTGATCAAAATAGCTTTTTAATTTACTATAAGAGTGGGACTTACATCAGAAATAATTTTAAAGGTATATAATTTCGTTGATGAAGATGAATTGTAGTTTATCATTGAGTTTTATTTATCACCGTATAAATAACTTCATAAAGTCATTGCGCATTTTAATTCGGTCAAAACTTTTTGCAACAGAAATATTTCATTAAAAAATAGCTTATAATTTTTTTAAACATAAAATTTAATAAATTGATAATTTAAAAAATTTAATAATAAAGTGTGTGTTGACGCAATAAATCATTAAGTGGTTCGAAACATCGATTAATTTTAAAATTTTCAATTAAAACTTTTTTTTTTCTAAAGCAGGTAATTTACTTTTATCCTTACCATTCCTCATTACGTGTTCGGACAGGTTAATGGGATCACATTTGGAGAGCATACCCAAGGTCATAACCTTTAAAAAGCCACTAAACTGCTATTGTTAATACTAGTTGTCTTAAATTTTTATAATATTTTATTTTATTATTGTAAATTTTACAATATTAGTCGGGCATTGATATATGCGTGTGTCCAACCTTTTAAAGGTTCCTAAATTGCGATTAAAAAAGATTAGTTTAAAAACATTATTGTAGAGTTTGAAAAATAGCTTCAAAAGCAATTTTTTAAAGAAATGTTTTTTTTTTTAATTAATTATTTAGGGAAAAAAAACAGATTTTGCGAAATGCTTTTTCAAGTGCGCGTAGGGTCTCAATATCTGTAAATCGCTGTTTATGAGATGAAAATTATAAACGCCGGTATATTTTGTGATTTGAAAATTCTATTATTAAAAAAATAAGTACTAACATTTGCATCGATCTTTTACCGTTAATTACGAAATAAATTTAGTTGCTAATCTTTTAAGTTTCAAAAATGCGCAAACAAAAGCCCTTTATCTGTTTATATAGGCAAAAGAGAGAAAATTGTTTTTGTAGATTCCACTTGATATTATATAAAAATCAAAATGATGAAATATAAAAAGAATTATTAACATTTACGTAGGAATTCGATTACTAATGATAAAATACTAATTTTAATTAATTTTGATTACGAATTCCGTAACCTTGTAAAATCTGCAGAAAAAAACTTTTACTATTTTAAATATTTACAAAAATCGACTTTGACAAAAATTATTTTAAACATCGACAAAAGTTTTAAACTTTGATAATTTCATTTTTAGTTTTTTGCAGGCTCCACTTGTTATTATGTGAAAATTAAAATGACAAACTAAAAACAAATCGTGTTATTTGCATAAATCTTTTATTTCTCATTACGAAATACTATTTTTAATTACTTATGATTTCTAATCTCGTAATTTTCAAATGTCTGCAAACAAAAAATGTCTAGCATTTTAAACACAGACAAAAATGACAAAATAATTTTTAAATTTTTGCTTATTCTACCTAACATTATGAGAAAATCAATATAACAAAATGAATAAATAAATCCTAATCTTTCATTAATCTTTTTCTGCTGAATAGAATGTTAATCTATTTTTAATCACGAAATAAATGCAATTATCAATCTTTTTTTTTAAACGTGTAAACAAAACCTTTAACAAACAATAAACAACAACAAATAATTAGTGATAACGATACTAAAAAATATATGAAAATCAAAACGACAATATCAATTCATCCACCATTACTATCACTACAGAAAATTCGAATACATCAGCTGACCTATTCACGTTCGCTATGAGTGGGCAATCAAGCTGTTGCCATTCCACGATCATCAAATATGCCTCTTAAAATACGGCGTGAGGATGAGTAATTGTGACATTAAAGACAGAACGCGTCTAATATCTCAGGTACTTAAAGAGATTGTCGGAGCCAAAGTCTATTTTATGAACTGAATCGTCTGATCTCAGCACTACGTTCCAAGGGTTATATACCTGTTGAATGAGAATGTACTGTCAAATCATTTTTAGAGTCTGACTTTTCTTGTTTCTTGTCTGACATTATTACTTTAGTTATTTATCTCATTTAAGCTCATGAGATATGTTGTGGCGTGACAACTAGTAACTAAACCATGAAGAGACTCATTAGTATCGGATAATGTAATTAAAATTTGTCTTCAATTTAAAATTTTACTTTAGTTCTGTTCATTGAAATTTAATAGTTGGAAGTTTGGATAGTTTGATAAATAAATAAGTTTTGTAGTGAGAAAAAATTCAAGATTTTTTCCAGAAAACTTATTAAATGATACAAAATTCAAATTTAATTTTGAATTTTTTAAAATAATATGGCATACACTTTATATAAACTTTATAAAATATTACATTTTCGAAGATGCATTCATAAAATTGATTCACACTTACAGTTATTTTCATTATGAATTGTGATAGTCATCAATACTGTTATACACCCTTGTTATTACGTTCATTAAAAATAAAAAATAAAATAACTACTTATTTAGCAAAAAATAAACAATTCCAAGAAAAATGGGGAGAAAAAATATTTGAAACTTCAAAATATGTTTGGAAGGAGGAAAATGTCGACATGCATCGAACGGCTTACAAGACACTCCCCCGTCAGGATAACAATGGTGAAAATAGTAGAACGTTCAAAACAAAACTAACACACTTAACAATTAAAAACGGAAGAGAAATTTAATAAGGTTAAAAAAACGGTGGTACATAAGGGGACAGTGGTACATAAGGAATGACTTAAGTCTTACACTTGTCGTTGTCCTGATCAGGAGTCCAGAGTTTAGATGACCCCCCAAAAAATATTTTTTTGTTTCAACTATGAAGCAAACAGACGCGGTAGCAGTAAGGGTAGAGAGCTCACCTGTCAATGAGGTTAACCCAGGTTTGAACCCAGTGATTGCTGATTGATTCGAATTTTGTTCCCGGCTCTCATTGACCACAGTGCTGTAATAAAATATTCGAAGTGGCAGCTAGATCATAGATTAGAATCCCATTGACATCGGGATAACCGTGAAAGGTTTTCCTCACCACGTAACGTAAATGTGGGTTAGTGGTTTTCTACTTCAAACCAGGCATTTATTTTGAGTTGCTTTTTCGAAAATATGAATTGTTGGTCGGGAGAGTTAGAACTCTGCAAGAACCTCCTGATCAAATTACCGTATAAAGTACCCGCACTTTGGGTGCATCATTCGCAAAATCAATTTTACCTTATTTTACCGTAATTTTTACAGCACTATTTATTTAATTATAGTGATTCAGTGATTTTATGTTAATTATAACGGTTAATTTTGCCATGAATGTAACTATGAATTTATTAAAAATGTGTTTCAGGAATTATATATTATATATACTCGTATCATATATTGGAATTATATATATATCAGGAATATATATATAAGGAATTATATATAGTATTATATATTGTATATAATTATACAAAGTACATCAGGAATTATATATTGTATTATATATAGTATATAATTATACAGAGTATATCAGGAATTATATATTGTATATAATTATACATATTTTAATTTTTATATTAGAAATATGAAAATTAAAATTTAAAATTGATTAAAATTTATAAAAATTAAAAATATGGTACACTTTAAAAAATTCTGCATCAAATTACGGTATTATGTACCCGCACTTTGGGTGCATCATTCGTAAAATCAATTTTACCTTATTTTACCGTAATTTTTACAGTAATATTTATTTAATTAGAGTGATTTTATGTTAATTGTACCGGTTATTTTGTTCCGTAACATGTTCCGGTAAAAAGGGATTTTACAGCACCAGCATCCGGAGTACTTTTTACCGTAATTTGATCAGAAATGTTTTTTCACTGTACCATTAAATGTTTCTCTTTTTCTTATATAAACATAATTTATGCATTTTTATCCGTTTTAATTGTTAAAACAAAACAAAAAATGACATTTCTGCTTTAAGTAGTTTTATATTTATTAAAAAAAACGTGTATATATGATACTCTGATAAAACCTGAAACTCTTGCTCTTCTTCAACTGGTATGTGTGATGGTACGATAAAAACATTTTAGGATTTGCTCTTTTTATTTTTATTTTAATCCCCGAAATATAAGGAGACGTGCACGCTACTCAAATGTATTTCGTTTAAGTCACGATTTTCTTGAAGTCACTCAATCGATTCACCTGAGAAGATTTTTCTTTTTTTAAAAGCAACCAAAAAAAGAAGTGAATGTTATTCACGCTGCATCTTTAAATAAACTGTGCTTAAACATGCGTTTCGACTTTCTCCGCTCGAGTTAAGAGAAGTTTCTTTTTTAAAGTAACTTGATACAAACTCAAATATAAGTAAACATTTTTGAACCTGAGTTGATAATGCAAAAGAAAACAATTTATAATAATAATAGAGATAAATGTTGATTTAATGCATAAAATAATCGAAGTCATAATTTGATTTGTTACAATATTTTAAAGTTAGAGCAATGGTGGCTCATAAGATTGAGCGCTCGCTTCGAGCGCTGTATCCCACTTAGAGCTCTCGCTTAGAGCGACAATTCCTGCCTGTTAGACAAAGCGAATTTAAACAAAATGCTTCAGAAGATATTAAGGCATGAGAAGGAGCTGTGGTAGCTCAGTACGATAGTACGTTACCCTTTCAATGAGGTGTCCCGGATTCGAATCCCTGCGATGACACGGATGACATAAAATATCCTGCGATGACATAAAATATCCTCAGTAGTAGACATATCATACGTTAGAGTCCCCTTGCCGTCAGGCTAACCACTTGAGGTTTTCCTGGTTTTCCACACTTTCCAACGTAAAGGCTGATTATTCCATCAAAAATCACCCACAGAGGCAAATTTCTCCCAATACTTGATCCAGGAGTTGCCTTGTCTTCTGGATTGAGTTCAAACTTCCAAGGCCATGGAGTTGAATATTGGATAGTCATAAACTCAAACGTCGGCTGTTTAACGACGCTTATAAAATAAAAATAAAATATTTTGAAACTGATATTAAACAATAACTTAAAACTAATTCGAATCGAGGAATTAAATCTGATTTATATCTACATGTTTAAATTAATGATTTAAAATTATATGCTACTGATTTAATGGTTTGAATATATTTATGAACATTTGAATCATTGAATTAAATATACAAATGCATTATGTAATATATAATGCATTAAAGAATGGTTTCGGGTTCGAAAGGGCACTGACGCATAAAATTTTGATAAACTATTTTACTACTTTTAAACAAACGATAGGGTTCAGTTAGTAAGTGTTAAAAATGTAAAAATTATAAGGTATAAAAAATTAGAGATCTGATACTTCTGTTTAGCACTTTTGCTTTGTGAGGCCTTAAATTAACATTTCTAGCTTAAGGTTTTGATTTTTTTTCTTTTTAATTTTTGTTTTAGTCACTTTAGAGTATACGTCGGCACTATACCAGGCGTTGTACGTCGCTCCTTAATGGGTCAACGTGAGCGAAATGCAGTTGCAGAAACTGTGGTAAACTTACGTAGTTCAAATGACTCAGTGAGAGATTATATTTAGTCTGATGGTAAAAAGGAATATTCAATATTCCGTGAATGATATGAAGCGAGCACCCTTGGGGGTTAAAGAGCGTTAGCGAGCAGAGAAAGATCCTCTCAGTATATTGTAGTTCTTGTCTGTATAAATACGTTCTAGCAGAAATTGTCAACAGAAACGTAGAACATTTCTTTCACTTTTTTATTTAATATCGCGAATATTATTAATCTATAATTATGTTATTTTCGTTTGTTTATGTATATTTTTTAAAGAATTCCTCATACTAAGGACAGAAGAAATTATTCCAAATGTGAGCCCAATCTCATCTCTATTAGACTCATGAAGATAGTGAAACTAAATAAGAAACACTTTACCTTAAATGTCTTTTCCTTAAATACCCACTTCAAATGTCAATTGTATCAACAACAAAAAATTAACGCCAAATGATTATCATTGCCACAAACGAGCTCTTTGGTCAAACTAAGTAATAATAATAATAATAAACGCGTCGTGGTCTACTAACCTTAAATACTTTTCGCTCCTAATGTGTCAAAATTATTAAGTCGGATCTCGCGAAAATCAGCACATTCCACACATATGTCCGTGCTCATCTCGATTTAAAGAGAAAAAAACTCGTTCGAATAGTTCGTTGCGTTGAACTATTATAACCGATGATTTCATGTTGACAAAAGAGTATAGTGATTAGTTTACGAATCCATGAGCTAAAGCTCGTCGGAAATCACGCGAAAAATAGGTTAGCGTTCGAGAAACACACGCGATTGTGTAACTTATCAGGTTGCCATCAATAACTAAACGCATTTTTTAAGTATCACTTTCAGCAAAAAGGAAAAAAAAAATTATCTATGCGGTAGGTATGAATGACTACCAAGAATACAGAACAGGTATTTTTTTTTCCTTAAGTCGTATCATTTTCATTTGTTGCTTCGATAACAGGGTATGCTGCAGAAATCGTGGTTCAACTCAACAGTGAAATAAGTAAAAAATAAATATCGAAAACCACTGTTGTTGTTGTTATTNCACGTTCTAAGATACCACAGGGTTACCACGGGCGACTAAAAATAGAAAGAGAGTTGACTTATAAAATTCAAAATTTAAAAAAAAAAGTGAAAATAAGCAGCTTTTTATGATACATTTTCTTCAGATTACTATTGAAGGTGAATGCAAAGAATTTTTTTGTTTTAAATATGAATATTTTGCTTTAAAAATGCAAGTCATAGTGGTGAAGATTAAACAATTAAGGAGATAATAAATATGGAAAAGTGAACTGAGTTTCTACCACTTTTTACATTTTTAGTCACCTGTGACTTCCATGGTACCATAATGAAATTACCAAATTTCACCACATTTACCAAATTTTATCAAATATTATAAAACCACATTTTATTAATTTTACTGAAATCATTACCAATAACCGAGTTTTTTGATATTGTCATAGAGCCAGAAACACGGTAAAATTTACCCTATTCTGGTTGTTTTGACCATAGTTTCTCTTTCTCATTATAGATATATGATTTTTAAGGAAATAATAATAATTAATTAAATTTTATTAACTCCAAAAAAAGCATGGGGGAAATGGTTAATATGCTCGATTGCTATGGTTAAACTACTGTTCAACTGGAATAGAAAAAGAGTTCATTTTTTAAGAGTGTAGCAGAATTGCATCTTTTTATGGTTCATCTCACTGCTATTATGCTTAATGAACCATATTATAGTACTTCTTAAATTCGATTACACGATGCTATTGTTAAACTTTGATGGTAAAGCGTTCCAATTTATTGAATTTGCAACAAAATTTCGCTGTATTATGCTTTAAATTACTGCTGTTGTGCTTTATATTCTATGCTTTATATATCAAGTGCTCAAAAATTGGCTCCCATTCTCAAGAAATACGAGTGCCTATTTTGAGCACTCGAAACATGTCGACTTTTTCCAGCTTTATAATTTTGGAAGCTAATGAAGATATTAGATTATCAAATATATCTATCTGCTTTAGTTTTCAGACATTATTCATTTAATGCTGCTCCATCGTGGTTCAAAATTGGTCTAATTTTCTAAAAATTAAAATGAGTTGGATAAAGTTTATGTTTGTAATTAAAGTTCATGAATTTTTCAATTTTTATCAAAAAAAAATAAAAAAATTTCGAATAGAATTTTTTAAAGAAACTTTCCAGATATTTAATATTAATTTTCAATTAATCGCAGCATTTAATATTAGTTTACAAAATATTTTTAAGACATTGTAAAAGGTGATCATTAATTGATTAATATAAAATAAAAGAGGTTGTAAATTGTCATAATAGAAATAATGATATAAACGAGAAAAAAATAACTCGTTCGGTGAGTTTTTTTTTCTGTTAAATTTAAAATGCTGTCTTCAAAGCTTTTCCAATTATCTACTTTTAAAAAAATTGGCTAATTCAACTACAGTTTCTGCCATGCAAGATAAATACATAACTTAAGTATATTAACTTTTTAAATTAAAAAAACTATTTCAACTGTTCAATCCAGCATGGATCAAATCAGCATATTCAATCCAGTTTGAAAATAAAAACAGTGTCCTTCAGGAAACTTACGTTGGTTGACATTAGAAAAATTTAAGTATTAGCTGATTGAAACTGTTAAAAAATTTTAAAAATAAATGCTTGTATTTCTTTTAAAATATTAATAATTAAACTTGTATGTTTGAAAAAATTAACAGGATCTAAAAAATTATCTAATGACATATTAAAGTGTTGACATATCTCCAAAAGATTATTTCCGGTTCAAAATAAACAAGAAATGACCAGAATGATTTTTGTAGTTCTCTGGTCATTTCAGAGCATTGCCCTTTAATAAATGCACCCCTTCATATAAACTATTTCATTCTACGCCTTCTTAAATAATTTATCCACAGAAGCTTTTCAACTGTCATATAAAATTCATACCATAATACTTTTCAAGCTATAATTGAAATAATTACCGTTCTTGAATTCTTAAATTTAAATGATTTGAATAGTTTTAATAAAAATGTTTTCTTCTTTAAAAATGATAAAGCTATTCTAAACGAAATCGGTGTAAAATATACATTAAACTTCAGAAATAATTTTCAAATACTAATAAAGGGTATTTCTTTTATATAGTTTATTATTACAAATTCATACTCTATACTTATATTACGATTTGCTCTCAATGTCGGCTTTATTTTATTACTTCCCTACAAATTTCTATACAAATATTTCCTAAAAATACAAACTTTGTTGAAATATTTAAATACAGGGGAAAATAATATATTCATAAATTAAAAAATAAAATACTTATATCATGAGTGGGATACATAAAATACACATATCATTAAAAAAATGAGAATTTTTAATAACGGAATTAGGGGAAACAAGTTTCATAATTAATGACTATCGAACTAATTATCGAATAATGTATTTTTTCCTTCTATTATATTTTGCATTTTTCTTTACATGTTTGTAATTTCAAATTTCTAAGTCACATATAGTTTGTCTATGGTTAGAGCTCCCCCCACCAAGTTTGAGGCCGTCTGCTGCTATGGAAACAAGAATAGAGCATTTTAAGGAAGGTAGCTTCTCTTCACTCTAGGACTAACACAATAGACCGAAGAAAAGATTCCCTTTTTCTCGTTGGCCCGAGTCAAAACCTATCCTAATCAATCACCCCACACCCCTACTTGAAACAGTTATACCTCGTTACCATAGTCACCGCTACGGGTCCAGACGAATGGCTAGGGAAGTTCTTACTTTAGACAAACTATAGCTTTGGTTCAGCAAAGCAAAAACTATTCTAAAACTAACTGACTAACGTAATATACCGTCAGAAGGGTTGTCTTTGTGCAACGAGGGGTGACTTTGTGCGAACTGTCATTTTTTAAATTTTTGTGTCGTGCCATCTAGAGGTATTTTTTTAAGATCAGTATCAACTGATTTGAGTTGTCAACATAACGAACTAATGGTTTATCAAGAACTGGCAATGTAAACATCATCGTTCTTGAAAAATTGTGAGCTCAAGTTACAAACAGTTACAAGTTTTTTAACGTTGCAAAATCGGAGGCTGCTCGATTGAAGAAGTTCTAGTTATCCTGGCCAGGAAGGTGGGTTATACTTTAAAAGTCTTATCAATTGAGATAACAAAACATGCATAATTTTTTGTTTCCAATTATTATAATGTTAATTATTTAATAATTAACAGTTTGCATAAAGTCACCCCCATCTGACGGTAACGTAAAGTTGCACATTTAAATCAGCATCGACTGCGCTTACAATTTCTTAATATAGAGAGATATGTCCCTTCAATTTATTGATATTATAAACGTGTTACCTTCAGCTTTTGATTCTGATTTTGAATGTTTTTTCTACTTAACTCACAAAATTCTGGATTTAAATAATAAGAAAGAAAAAATTATTTTAATTTTCATCTCCTTCACCCAGAAAGTCATTTTAATAACTCAGCTACGCGATGTTTAACATTATCTCCCCCACTTGCTTAATTCTCGGCAGCGTATCTACAAATTGAGAGAATTCTGACATCAGCACCGCTTTAGAGACATTCACTTTAATTATTTACAACACTCTAGACAATTCGAACTGGCTTTCCACCAGTGTGGCTTATCCAGTAATCCATAAATATGAGTGATAAACCCAAGCTCCTTGTCAAGATAAGCCTCGATCCGTGTAATAAATTAAGAAAACTAGCTAAACTTTACGGACGGGTTACATGATTGATTACCAAGTTCCCTTTTTTTTTCCTTTCTTTATATTGAAAAGCTTCTGAATAGAAAAGGAACTCGATGTACTACAAGACGCAAAAGGTTATTTCACTCAACACTTTATTTTTATTATTTTATTTTAAATCTTAACACAGTTTGGAAATGGCATCAATTACTTTAAAGCCACCATAATGCGCTGTCTTACAAGTGGAAGAAGTAGTGAATAATTTTTTTTTCCTCTCAGAAAAAAGCATTTTGTCTTGGGCTTGAAAAAAAAAACAGATTTGGGGGAAAAGCAACTGCTAAAGACTTGTACAAGTCTGAGTCGATGATGGTTTAAAGAGGCATTATACTGAATTTACACAAACTAAATTTAAAGTTTATGCATTTAAATATAAAGATTATTACTTGCTTTTTTTTATTTTCTAGCCAAAGTTAAATAGTCGATCAAATTCTGAAGTTACGACTATCAATGTTTGAAGAAATAGCCTTGTAATTTTCAACTCAATGTAGAAGACAAGAAAACTCCTGAACCAAGCATTGGGACAAACTAGCTTTTTTTTTGGGGGGGGGGGACTTTCTGATGGAACTAACCCGCATTTGTGTTACATGGATAGGAAAATCACGAAAATCTTCCACGTTTATGCCGATAGCACTTTGGGGGCATCATCCGAAAAATTCATTTTTACCATTAAATATTATACCTTAATTTTCGCAGTAATATTTATTTAATAGGAGTGATTCAGTGATTTTACGGTAATTATTACTGTAAGAATTACTGTATATCAGATTTTTTGTTCCGTAGCATGTTCCGTTAAAAGTGGATTTTGCAGTAAAAAGTACCCTAAATGCCGGTACTTTTCACTGTAATTTGATCCGGTTTTTCGTACAGCGTATTAACAAGATCAGAAACAAAACGTTTCTCGTCAAAACGACAATTCACGCACATCTTTCTTTCATTTCTATTGAGAAGCAAAAGATTTTTCTGTATTTCATACATCCTATACATAGAATTCTATTGTTCTACTTTTGGTTTCAACGTTTTTCTTTCTTAATTTCATCACTGAATTTCATAGAAATTTCTCGTTCATATCCTACTGAAGTGAAACCTTCAGAAAAGACCACCTCTATGTAGCGATCACCTCTTATTACGAAGGCACCAAATTTTTTCCATGGACTTAGTGTTGAAGAAAACCTTTTGGAGAAACCATCCAAACCTCTTCAGCAACCGAGCAAACCTCAGCACCAAATGCTTCAAAGGTCAAATGAGTGATCACGAAAAAATATCAAAACGAAAAATATTAAAAAACAAATAAATAAATTCAAATGTGTTCAAATTTTTTGTGTGGGTCTTTAGAGAGTTATTTAGAGAGCTATTTTTGACGATCTCTAAAAGAGATCGGAAATTTCATATTTCAGCCAGAATGTACTACAGATGACGCTGTCAAAGATTTATTTTTCCAGCTAATATTTCAATTAGATTAAAAAATTTATTTCAGAAAAAAACTAAGCATCTCAAACTAACCTCTTCTCATATTTTAAAGTAAACTAATTTTTATGATGCAATATTAAATGCCAACTTAAACAAAAACATAATTGTTTATTTATTTAAAATAATTCTATCATTAATAATAGGTAAATTTGCTTTTACACACAATTTTATAAGTACAGATAATTTTTATTGACTCTAAGTTTTATTCATCTACCCGCTTTTCATGACGCCAACACAAGTATGCGTCATGTAAACACATTGATACTTCTCGTTGCTGTTTTTTCGCAACAAGAAAATAGTAATGAGTAAAATTAAAATCTCTTGCGAAAAATCATGTTCCTTCGATAGCATATTGCCGCAAACGAGCAATGGAGGTAACCCCTAAGAACGACCAACCTCCATTAACGAACATTTTAACTGTGGAACAGAAAGTGGTCGCTCCCGAGAGGTTTCACTGCACTTATAAGTATTGTTCACGCTATCTCTCAAGAAATTAAGTCGTTTACATCAAATGCATGCATGCAGTTTGTTGAAAAACAAAATTTCTGACGACAAAGCTGACTCTCAGGCATTACCTAAGCTGAGACAGCCAGCTTACTTCATTTTCTTGACATTTTGGTAAATAACGATTTCTATCAAAATTTAGCGCAATTTCAAAATTTAAAATATTTCATGTTGAATATACTTAATTAGAACACAACACTGGTACTAAACAATTGTGAAATACACATTTATATTTACTATTTATATTTATTCCATCTTACTGGAAGCTGCTTTTCTTATACATTTTCCAGATAAATAAATATATTTATAAGTAGCTTGAGAACTTGAAAGGCCTCTATTCGCTCCATCTTGGATTTTAGGTTGCATATTGTGATTTTCGTTCTCCTGATTTTTTTATTTTTATACTTAACAAATTTTTGATGATAAAGTATTATTCGGCAGCACAATATCTTTTTTTTAAAAAAAAGTAGAAAATAAAGAGGTCGTTTAATTAGGTTTCGTAGTCTCGTAATTTTGAACCCAATTCAAAAGACAAGGGAACTCCAGAATCAAGTATTGGAAGACATTTGCCTTCGTGGAGGACTTTTCGATGGAACTAACCCGCATTTGCGTTACATGAAGGAAAAAGCGACAAAATCCTCCCACGGTCAGCCTGACGGCAAGGGGACTCTAATCCATGATCCGTCTACCACTAAGGATATTTTACGTCAGCACTGTGGTCGGTGAAAGCCGAATGCGGAATTCGTATAGACCAGGCATCGCTGGGATTCGAACCCGGTTCGAAAAATTAGATTTAAATTTTCTGCAATTAAGTTAAGTGCTTAGACCGATAATTTCCATCGTCAGAAACCAATGGTTCTAAAAGCACTATTCATTTCAAAAAGCAAACTCACGAATTATGAAGAAAAATTTCATTTAAAATTTCTGCAATTAAATTAATTGTTTAGATCGATAATTTCCATCGTCTAAAAGCACTATTCGCTTCAATAGCCAAACTCACGAATTATACTGAAAAATTTGATTTAAATTTTCTGCATCTAAATTAAGTGCTTAGTGCTTTTAAAAACACTATTCATTTCAATAGCCAAACTCACAAATTATGAAGAAAGATTAGACTTAAATTTTCTGCAATTAAATTAAGTGCTTAGATCGATAATTTCCATGATCAGAAACCAATGGCTCTAGAAGCAATATTCATTTCCATAACCGAAACCATGAACTATCTGAGAAAGAAACCCTTACTTAAATTTTCTGCAATGAAATATAGTACTTAGTAGATCAGTGTTTCCCAAAGTGTGGTACGCGTACCCTCAGGGGTACGGTAACAGTTTATTGGGGGTACGTGTTATTATGCGAAATATCTTACAACAAAGGAAAATTTCAAAAAATTTTATTTGAAAACAAAGCTAGCCGTGAAAATTTACTATTACGTATTTTTGTATTGGCTTTTTTTTGCTGAATTAACAGTTAATAATTAGTGGTGTCAACAGCCAGATATGGTTTTTAACTTTTGTTCAATTTTTTTATCATAGCAAAAACAATATCATCTTTCTCACTGATGCAAATGAATTTATTAACAAAACTTTGTACCAAAAAAGAAAAATAAGCATATTTTTAAAAAATACATGCATTAATTTTTTATTAGTGGTACTCAGCGGTACGAAAAATTTAGAAAGGTTACACTAAAGTCATAAGTTTGGGACTAAGTTTGAGAGTCATAAGAACACTGTAGTAGATCAATAATTTTGCGGCGCCAGAAAACCAATATTCATTTCCATAGTCAAAGCCACAATTTCGTGAACTGGAAAAATCATATTTAAATTTTCTTGTATTTAATTAAGTACTTAGGTCAATAATTTTCAGTCATCAGAAAGTTTATTTTGATTATTTTCTTTTAAATAATAAATAAGCATGAAACATTCCAAGTGTGTTCTCAGAAAAATCAGCTGGACGCCAAGCTCTTACTGACACTAACTAGTTGCGGAAGATGTACAACCCTGTTTCCTTGATCGATCACGACTATGATTAATTGTAAATTGGTCCTCGAATATCTTCACAGTTGCACAACACTACCCCGTGGAGTCTAATGAATCATTTGCAGTGAGAATTCGAAGTATACTTTAACACTTACTATTCCCCACCACAGGTTTGTCTTACCCTGCAATCGTTGAAACCAAAGAAATTTCGAATTATATGAACAATTGTGACAATTGTAAATTCAGAATCCACACTTCCTTTTCATCCATTACATTTTAAATTGTTTTCGACCAACTCTTGCAAGGTCATGGTGTAATTGAAATGATTGTTTATAGTTCAGCTGATGGTAAAAAAACAAAAAAAAATAAATTTAACAAAATGAACTTTTGAGATCATTAACCCTATCACTATACTTGTGTCGGCTCGACTAAGATTTGTTTTTAGTTCGTATATAGTGTCACAGACCTCCATTTGCGTTCCAAAATATAATCGTTTTACACTTAATAGTTTCTGACGGGCTTTAAAATTTACCAAAAAACGTTGCTTCCCCCTTTTCACAACACAAAAAGTCCTATTTTTTCCGAAATAATTTCTCTACACTGTTAAAATTTTCATTCTGAAATTATGGTAAAATAACTGGCAGCTGTCTGTCCATCCGATTAACCGCAAAATTTACGGTAAAGAACATTTTTTTCCTTTATGGTTTTGAAATCATTTATAAATAGTATGGTTATAAGGCCATGAATACAAAACTATACGGTTTTTTAAACCTTTACAAGTAGCATTTTTCAAAAACGTAAAAGAAAAAAAAATTTAACTTGACATAGGAGCTTGACTTTTCGTAAGGTAAAAGGCATTGGAGAGTGCGGACACTGGAAATTCTTCTTGTTTTGAAGGGAATGGAGAAAATATTGTGGTGTCAGCACTAGGACTCGAACTCCAGTTCAGCTAGTCATGAGATTGACAGATAAGACAGCTCGGTTATGATATGTAAGCAGTTGAAAAGAACTAAGTAGCTTCATTGGGTGGTACTAGTTGGTGCGATAAAATTCTGTAACTGTATATTGTGTAACTGTATTAGGTGAAAACAGTTAATAACCAGTTTTTCTCAAACTTAACAGTTTGATTACCATTTTATTTATGATTATTTGAATGTTTTGATTAAGTATGGTAAAATAACCATTCAATAAATTGTTATTTAACCATTTTTTCCGAGAAATTTCTAACAGTGTACAATGTTAAAAAACGTTTAGGCGAATCGGTTTTTTAGATGAGTTTTCTTATAAGGAACGAAGCGTTTATAACGGAATATTTTAGATAATTTTTCGTTGAAATTTTTTTATTTTACTTGCAAATGCTTTTAGAAGAATAAAAATTAAGCTTATTGAACTGTTTGAGATCATTCACGCTATTACTGTACTTGAAAACTTGATTGCACAACGTATTATAACTGATGCGTTAGCACTTTATTTTACATGAAATTTATGACGAAAGAATATAAATTAATAAATCGAACATATAATGATTAATATAGTACGCAATTAGGGTGGATCGAGTTTGGATGGGTAATATAATAAATACAATTAACTGAACTTATAGATTGATGATGATAATTTGTATCCAATTAAGTATATTGAGAGGAAGATCATCTTCTCTATCAATGTTTACTTGAAAAATTGATTGTATAAGTATAACGGAATATTTCCCATAAGTTTTCTTTGATATACTTTACATTACTTGCAAATACTAATAAAAAATGAAAATTAAGTATCTTGAGCTTTCGACATCATCTGCATTAACGTTATATTGAAAATTTTCGACTCTAGTTGAATTTATCTCTATTTTGTAAACTATGTTGCTAACTTTTCCATGCATATAAGAAATATTCCCAGTTTTTCCGGATTTATTTTAGTTGTGTCAATCAGGATATTTATCAGATAACAATTTCTTATGAAGCACAAAAACTCCAATTTTTGTTTCGCAAAATATCGAGAGTACATGAAAGTCTTATTCTCTATATTTTCCTTTATACTTTTTCTTTCTTTTACCCATTTTTCCATTTACATTTTTGATTTTATTTAAATTTTACTTTCAGAATCGTTATAATCAGTGTCATAAGACTTTTTATGTTTGTTTTGTACTTTCGCGCACTTGTTGAAGAAACTACATTTTAAGAAACCTCATTTTTCATTTGTTCAGTTAATGATAATTTAAATACATATCACCTAATCAAATTGGGAACGTTTAAATATGAAGAGGAAAGTTGCCTAAATCGTATGTCTCTCATGTCTTAATACCTTGAATACTGCATTGTATAGAGTACACTCGTGCTGCATTGTATAGAGAATGCTCTAGCGGATGAATAAAGAAGCTTTTTCACGTCGAGATTCATGCAGAAGCAACAAGTTGTTGTGTATTTAAGTAAAAAAAAATTTTAAGGCAATCATAATATTTGAACATCGTGCGTAAGGATACAGCATAACTTAAGTAATTTTCAGAATATTAAATGCATCGCATGTGTGTTAAATATCATATTTATTTTGCCTTTACTTGTTTCATTATTACATAGTGCATGTTTCTTATAAAGCTAACTATTATTTGAGGTTTTGGACAAAAGATGTTTAAAACGATACGCAATTACCCATATCGTACACCTTGTGGAATCCTAAATCACACCGATACTGAACAAGTCGATTTCCAAGCAATTTAAACTAAATCCAAACTGTCTAAAAGTGGTTGAGAGCTATATTTTTGGAATATCTCTCACCCAATACCGAATTTCTCAACTCATGAGTGAAACTGCCACAATTGAGAATTCTGTATTTAACCATTCTGTTGAGATAATCTTCAGTTAAACTGGATTTTGCTACTTTTTTATCTACTTTGTAGCTAAACAAATATATATATTGAACAACATTTATTCTAATAAACAATTTTCACAAACTATTCATTCTGAGCCGTGATGGCTCAGGGGATAGAGAGTGCGCCTTCCTATGAGGCGAACCGGGTTCGAATTCCAGCGATGCCTGGTGGCTACGAATTCCGCAATCGGCTTGCACCGACCCCAGTGCTGAAGTGCAATATCCTCAGTGGTAGATGGACAATAGGTTAGAGTCCCCTTTCCATAGGAGGTACTCGTGATCTTCCTCTCCATGTAACGCAAATGCTGTTAGTTCCATCAAAAAGTCTTCCACGGAGGCAATTTTTTCCCAATATTTGATCGAGGAGTTCCCTTGTCTTCTGGATTGGGTTCGAAATTACAAGTTTATGGAGTTGAGCATTGGCAGTCGTAAACTCAAAATTATGAGGGCTGTTTAGCGACAGATGTATATAAAAAATTATTCATTTTATATATTTATATTATTCTTTCAGTTCTGAAAGGTGAGTCAAGAAAAAGAGTCATACCTGTCTGCTTATTTTTAGATAGTACATTTTTCCGTATGATTCCGCAGCTTTAAATACCATCTACAGAAATTAATTAGCATATTCAAAGCGAACATAACGAATTATTAATATTGCTTGTTAATGAGTAAAGTTAGATCATTATTTATCCTGTTTTTTCATCACGTACATTCTAATAACAATATAATAAATATATATTCTAATAATAGTATGATAAGTTTTAATTACGACTGTTAGGTACTTTTTTAAAATATTACATATTTAATAGGAATAAAATTACTTGGGGTGCATAATTGATAAACTCTCAAAAGTGAGAAAAAAAATATTAATTACTTATTTACTCATCTTCAAAGATACATCCAACAGAATTTCAAAATTTCATACATTTATTACAATTTATTTTATTTTCATTATTTCTACTTTAACTTAATAATTTGCAATAATGGGATATAGTTTTAATAGTATTATTGATAACTGCAAGAAAATATTTTTGAAATAAGCGTAGAAATATATTCAATTTGCTATTTCTATCTAAAGAATAACCGCTGAGTCTATTAAAACTTAATAGTTTTATATCAATATATTTAAATGAAGAGTAAATATATTTTAAATCTAAAATTATTTGTAATGAAGAGTAATTTCAAAAAGAAGGGCAGAGGAATAATTTTTATTAAAGCAAATAAAATTAATTAAACCGAATCAATCAAATTGAATTAAAATCAAATCAAATTATTTTTTGATTTTATTCAATTCTGTCAAAATTAACCCTTAAATAAGATTCGCGAAAAAATATATTTTAACTATACTCTAAGTTTATTATTAATTGAATAAAATTTTATAATTTGTATGATCAGGCGATTTTCAAAAAAAAAAAAAAAAAAAAAAAAAAAAAATNAAAAAAAAAAAAAAAAAAAAAAAAAAAACTGTTAAAACAAATGTTAATACAATGACAACACAACTAAATCACATTTTAGAACTTGAGGATTTTATATTGATTTGATCTATACTTTAAACGTAGATATAAAATACGTTAAACAATTTCTTTCTCAGCTCTACATTTTATTAAATTGGTTTCAAATTTTTTTGGTGCGTTCTTTTCAAAATAAAAAACAGTTTTGATACTAAAAGCTATTTCTGTTTTGTAATTTTTTTTGAGGATTTATCTTAAGTTCACAAACTCTGAAATGTAATGTAATGGAAAAAATCATAGAGTAATAAAAATAATTTCGATATTTGAAACGCGCAAACCAATTTTTTTTAATAAATTACTGACGTTTGCGACTGTTAACTCTTAATTTTGAACACCACTCAAAAGACTAGGAAATCTTTGATTAGGGTACAAACGCATTATCATAAATGGCATTTTAGAGTTAAACCAAACTGTTTTTACGTTATATGGAGAGGAAAACCACGAAAATCTCCCAAGTTTATCACAGTGACAATGGAATTTTCACCCGTGATTTGTCTTTCACTGGGAATATTTTACGACAGCATTGTAAATTGTGCGAATTGAGAGCAGCATTCGAATCGAACAATCACCGACGGGATTTGAATTCGGGCCACCCTCCAATAAAGTGGTCAACTTGACATGTTTAACTGTACTTTTTATTTTATTTTATAACCGTCGTTGAACAGCCGACCCAATTTAATGGGTTTACGACTACTAATGCTCAACTCCGTAGCCTTGTAATTTTGAACCCAATCCAGAAGACAAGGAAACTCCTGGATCAGTACCCCCAGAGGTATTGATTTTTTATGGGAACATGAAGGACTTTGAGACTCGACAGATTTAACGTGCATCAGTCACCATTTACTACACGGGGAGTCTTCGGCCGGCGAGGATCGAACCCACTACCTCTTGGACTTGGGCCCAGAGCCCTACCGACCAGGCTATCCCGGCCTCGTTTTACTGTACTCGTAGTTTTTTTTAATTTGAAATATTAAGCTTCTTTTTAAGCTTACTTTCATTGAAGACTTTTAAGAGAAATTAAATCGCAATAGCCGCCCTTGCTTAGCCTACCCACATGGGGATTTAAACCCATTCCAATCTATATTCCATTGAGCAACTGTGACATCAGCCAGTGAGCTGGTAAGCAATATACAAATTGACCCCTTAGCCAGACCAGATATTTTTTTGAAAAATATCTTTTTTTCAAAATAAAAGTTCATATTAAACCTTAATAGTTAGCCCCTCTAACTACATATACAGAACACGAAAAAAAAATTTTTATAAAATTACCGTACAGTATAGTAATGACATTTCGGGTTTTAAAAAAAAAACCCATTTTGGTAAATAAAACCAAAATATACGGTGTTTAAATCATTCATTCAATAATTTTTCTTTTCATATAATAGCAGTTTACCGAAAATTCTGGCTTCCAATTTAGTTACTATTACCTGCCGTACGTTTAATAAAAAATACAAGGCTAAAAAATAAATTTTACCTAATAAATGGTTTTATGCCATGCTCTAATGTATCATGTATCATGATAATGTATCATGATAAAATTACTCTAATGTATCATGATAAAATTACTAAATTTTATCACATATTATTAAAACCATATTTTATTGTTAATTTAACCAAAATAATTACCAAAGAGAAAAATAACAAAAATACATGGATGAAGATACATGGATGTGAAAAAAGTTGTGTTGATAATACGTTATACAAATGGCAATAACTAATGATGTTTCAATTTAGAAAAATGGACACTCAATGGATATATTTTTCGTAGTAAAAGGGGTCGTTTCGTCCCCCTTTTTGGAAAACTGACTCACACGATGTATAAAGAAAAGAACTCGTTAACTACTGTATAAAATAATTTCTTTTTTTACACTAAATTAAACCTCTCGCTACAGTTCTAACAACATTACTTTCAAAATGCTATAAATTTTTTTTTTTCCAGAATTTAATTTCAGAAGCAAAAAATAATAAATTACCAGGTTTTTTTTTCTTTCCCTTCGATACTTGAATTTCAATACTATATTATTTCAATTTTATTCTTAAGTTATAAACAATTTTAAAACAATGCAATATCAGAAAAAGTTCTAAAAACCATTTTTACACAGAAATTTTTTAAAAAAAAAATAAAATTGTAATTAATGTATTACCAGTAACTTAAAATAATATTTTTAAGTTACTTTTAAAACAATGAAATTATGTTTGAAACAAAATATATTTTTATTTTTAAGACGCTTTAATTCGGTTAAAGAAATGTTTTCTTTTTCCTCATAAAGGAATTACAGGTTTGATGTTTTCCTTTTTGAGTAAAAGCAACACTAGAATTCTAATTCTAAATAAACAAATTTTTGATTATAAATCAAATAACCTTTGAGCTTCCATTATTATATATCTAACCAAAAGCAGTTTTCCACAAATCTTAATCTTCCACTATTAATTTATACTTAAAAATAACATATAATTTTAAAATTCGTTATCAACAGCTTTCAAGTGAACAAAAAAATTTAAAGTTATTTCATAGCATATTCGAAATAAGTGATGCATATAAATTTTTATTTTAAACATACAATGACCTTTTTATAGGGTTTTGTGTTATGGAGCTATTTTTCAAATTATTAACAAAAATTATAACAATTTTAAGAAAGATCTACCTTTTTTTCTTGAATTTCATTTCTCCGTTTAGATTACTTTATGGAACATTTTAATATTTTCTGAATAGTAAGCAATTTAATAATATTGAAAAATAAGAATAGGTGATTATACGTAAAATTATAATAATACGGTATTCTATAGAATGCCTAGGCATTGTATATAATGCCTAAAACTAGCCGGCAATGTATGAAATGATTTATATTTCACACATTTCCTAGGCATTCTATAGAATGCCAAATGAGAAACCGGCAAAGTGTAAAATCTTCTGTGGCCATCATGGTGATGAAATGGATATTTTGTGCAATATTTGTTCCTAAACAGAAAATAATTGAGACTTAATGCGAATTTTTTATACTAATTTTTTTTTCTTCCCTTAAGAAAGGCATAAATCATGTTTTGTACAACTTTCATTTTTCTTTACGCATTTTGAATAACTTCTTTTTAATAGCACTCTCATTATTTTTTCAGAATAACATTCTTATTTTTGAGAAATGCGCGTCATTTACATAATAACCTCATCAGGACGTTTTTTTTCATACTTTGCCTAAATAGCATTTGTCATTCTATAGAATGCCTAGGTATTATATACAATGCCTAGGTAAGGTATCTAATACTTCTCATATTTCATACCTTACCTAAAAACATCCGGCACTATATACAATGCCTAGGCATTCTATAGAATGCCGGCTATAGAATGAATATATATATATATATATAATTTTATAATTTTACGACTCTGACTGTTTTCTTCATTATTGTCAGATTGCACCACGTATAAAAATTCTTATGTTATCCCACCACTTCCCCATATTACTAAAATGTCAGAAAATATGTATATATATATACGTCATTTGGGTGTCTCCCATTTACACTATCATCAAAAAGATTGTTTGAAATTCATACATTTATGAGTATGGTTTCACGAAACATTCTTTCTTCAGAACCCAATTCGAACCACTCCCAACACTTGCGCCTTCGAAGTAAATCACCACGTAATTTAAGCACTTTGCTTGCTGTCTTAAGAAACACCGTTCAACAAGAGACCAGGCGTTATAAGTGGCCTTCTCCATATTTCAAACAACTAGACTCTATATTTTGTGATTGGAGGGGCCCGTAAAACTGGGTATATTCGCCATGGGGGGTCTACCGGTGCCCGCCGAGTGCTAACGTAAAAATGGTCGTGAGTTACGGCCTGCAATTTATAATACTGGGATCAGGGATATCAAGATGGTGGAAAAAAAATGTGTTGGGTGTATACACTTCGAAATAAAAGGTTGATGAAAGTTATGAAATAAATTTTTATATCACAATCATTTATTTTTTAATATTTTTGTTAATTTCTTTTTCACTTATTGTATCAAGCAATTTTCAGCAGAAAAGTAACCCCTTTAAACCACGTTATAAATGAAAGCTCACTTTAATGATGATTACATATCTTAAAAATACATTAAATGTTTAGGAACTTTACCTATGATACATGTATCCCAAACGCATTTATATATGTCAAATACTAAGGAAATAACGAGTCTAAAGGCTTGGTTTCTTAGGACAGGACGCCGTCAGCTGGAAATCAGCGTTAACCTNATAACGACTCTAAGGAAAACAGGTGCCATTTAGCTCGTATCAAAAACCACGGTAAAATATAATGTATTTGCAAAATAAAGAATCGAAATGCAAATTAAAAGCTCTGAAAACATGACAGCGTCATCACTGGGGGGAGGGAAGCAATACATCACAGTAAGTGCAGGAGCAGTTTCTATGGTTGGTTGCAATATGCCACAAACAACTATACTCCCGACTGATAAACACAGAAAGGTTTTTAGTTAATCTACTTGTATGTTTAACTTGTGCAGCTACAAGATCAATGGTATTTTTTTATATAACTGAAAAACGCTTGAAATACAGGGTGTTTATAAAGTCCCGGACCCATTTTCATGTTTAATAACTCATAAAATAATAAAGATTGAAGATAATAGTAAAATTAATAACATAAATGGTTAGATAGACTCAAAAAGTTTCATGACCCTTGTCAATGAACTTCCACGTGTGCCCCCTTCGTCGCACGGAGAATATCAAGTCGACAGTCAATTTTACGCCAGGTAGCGGCAAGCATGTCGACATCCACAGAGGCTATTGTGGTTATAATTCTGACTTTTAGGTCATCAATGTTCGACACGATCCTCCTGTAAACATTGTCCTTCATAAATCCCCCAAAGAAAAAAATCCAGCAGTTCAAATTGTTCAAGGTTTGGAACCGGACGATAGGCCTAGGAGGATGGCGTTAGCAACAGATATGGAAGGAAGGATAGAAAAGATGATGATGATTTTCTGAAGCGCATAATGTTCTCAGACGAAGCATCCTTTCATGTTTCTGGCATTGTTAATTTCCATAATGTGCGCATATGGGGATCTGAAAACCCCCATGAATACCGTGAGACGCAAAGGGATTCCCCAAAGGTTAATGTGTGGTGTGAACTAATGCGCGACCGAGTTATTGGACCTTTCTTTTTTACAGAAAAGACGGTCTCATCAGTCGTATACTTAGACATGTTGGAAAACTTCGTATTTACAACTGGAAGAGCTTCAGCCACATGTCTTTCTGCAACAAGATGGTGCACCATCTCATTGGGGTATCATCGTTCGTAGTTCTTTGAATGACCATTTTCCAGGAAGATGGATTAGGCGAGGAGGTCCAATTCTTTGGCCACCCAGATCACCTGATATAATGCTGCTGGACTTTTTTCCTTGGGGATTTATAAAGGACAATGTTTACAGGAGGATCGTGTCGAACATTATGACCTAAAAGTCAGAATTACAACCGCAATAGCCTCTGTAGATGCCGACATTCTTGCCGCTACCTGGCGTGAAATTGACTATCAACTTGATATTCTCCGTGCGACGAAGGGGGCACAGGTAGAAGTTCATTGACAAGGGTCATAAAACTTTTTGAGTCTATCTAACCATTTATGTTATTAATTTTAATCTATCTTTATTATTTTATGAGTTATTAAACATCAAAATGGGTCCGGGACTTCATAAACACCCCGTATATTTAAATACATAGGACATCTACTAACGAGTCAAACTATGAATTTATTGTCACTTTTTAAAAATACAGAAGTGGTTTATATACAAAATAAACTTTACTTCATTTTTCCCTCAAAATATATTTATAGTTAACATTTTTTTTTATCATGAGATATTTCTGAAATCAAATAGGTATGCTAAAATATATTGATGGCAACAGTGGAATTTGTAAACATTTACAGCACCATTATGAGAGTTTAAATCGCAGGTACGTTTATGAAGAATTTTCACTACAATGCAAAAATATGTAAAAAGGTGATGCATTTTTCTTTTTTCAATTAGAAGCAAAATGGCAACACTTTTTCATGTAGGCTGACAGGTACGGTGCCGTTAAAAGTTTAAATGTTATTTAGATGAAGGGTATATCATTTTCTTTTATTATTTTTCATTGAACTAGTGGGCTGCACCCGCTGTTCGCTAACGCTCTCCAACCCCCGAAAATTGCTACGCAATCTAATATGGTTTGCTTCGCAAACTTAGCTCGCTTCGCTCGCTACTAACTTAGGTGCATTGCAAATGCACATTATTCTAAGAATTCAAAGCAATCATTCAAATCCATATAAAAACTTTTTTTTAAACAAAATTACATCTTTTTAGCAAATACTAAGTCATTAAAATAAATTTGAATTCAAATAAATGGCATGTAACTCCTTAAGCCTATTAGAAATGTGCTATAGTATAATTCGTAATCTAAATCAAAAATCGTCAAATAAATTCGTAATATATAAATTCGTGAAAAAAAAAGCACTTTCAACAAATACTAAAATAGAGATCTATCGACAAAGACTACTCACTTCTGCCTAGCTTAATAGTATGAGATTGCCGCAGCTGATGCTCTCTGGTTATTTCAGTTTCCGTTTTTAAAACCGCTATATGTTGAGCCACCTCAGCTAGATTTGCCATGTGACATTTTTAGCGGCAATCATTGGTCGATTCGCCGTGTAAGAGAAATAGTAACGTAAACAAAACAAAGCAAACGTTGCCACCGGCGGAAAAGAAATACAGCCAAAATTTGGGAGCCACGTAAGAGAATTATATATATTAGATTTATGAAAAGCTTGATTAGTGATAGTTTGTATTAAAGTTCTATAAAAAGTTTAGATGTTAATTTTTGTGTTAATGAAAACAAAAATGCATTTTTTTTTAATAAATTACGGTTTAATTTGAATATTTAATATTCTGACGATTTTTCTGTTGAAATAAATACATATTTATTGCACATTGGGAGACGCACACCGTTATTCTTTTTAAACTAATAATAGTATAAATACAGAAATGCGTTATTGCTTATAACAATAAGATGGATGGTTTTTTTTTATAAATTATAAATGTAAATGTTTTCTTTTCTTTATTTATAGTACAATTTATCATATGACAGAATAAAATAAACAGGAGTAAATAAAAATATGATAGAAACATTTTTTGCGTATAATAAAATTAAAATATGAGATAAAAGATTTGGAACTGACTAGAAGGATTTATGCTTCGCAAACAAATACACAGAAAAAAAAATCGAAATGCCATCAGAAACTTGAGTAATTCAGTCTTGATTCAATAAAATTTATAGAAATGAAACAACAAAAAATCAAAGCTTTAAAACTAAAAGTTATAAAGAAGTACTATTTGTTCAAAGTAAATGAAAATAAGTAAACAAATGAAAGAAGATCAAGGTACTCAATTTTAACCGTAGAAATTGTGAATTATTCAAATTTAATGCAATAATCTAAACATTAAAAGGTAACTAACCGTTTCCATTCAATGTTAACAGGGGGCACTGTACTCCATCGGGATCAACAAAACGAAAATGTATGATGACGTCATTGTGCATTATAGTTCATGATTTAAATAGATTTCTATAGTATTAAATACATTTTAGCATTTCAAAGCCATTATAAAAAAGATGTCTAGAAACTGGTAATTATATAATTGTATAGTTCAAATTTAAAATTTATATCAAAATACTTTTCTCAATAGTTTGATTTGACTCTTAGAGGTGTTATGGTTTCTTCGCTTTTGGTTTTTCGAGAAAAAGAAATCAAATAATTATTTTTATTTTTATTTATTTAAATTGGTCTTTGGGAACGTTATCCTTCTTCTTAACTTTTACCTGGATTCAGCTACTGTCACTCATGCATGTCACACATGCTGTCACACGTGTATCCGAAAAGTGATATAGTATCCGGCTAATGCCTTTAAAATTTTTTGGGCCTTCACTCAATATTAGAAGTTAAAGTTAAGATTTCAACATAATTCCACTTTAATTTCGTTTATTATATTTCATAGTAGCACTTGAAATTTCTTTATTATATATTTTAGTTGCATTTGGAATTTATTAAATATTTATTTTTAATAAATTCCAGTTAATTCGGTTTTATTTTTTTATTATTTATTATAGTTTCACTTTGAATTTTTTAGCATTTATTTTAGTTTCGCATGGAATTTTTTTATCATTTATTTTAGTTGCACTTTGAATTCTTCATTATTTATTTTAGTTGCAGGGTGAAATTTTTAATTAGTTATTTTAGTTGCACGTTAAAATTTTCATTCAAATATCAAATTACCAAAATGCTTTACCCGAGTTTGTGAAGGCGAGCAAGGTGGTCAAGCAGTTCTAAATAGTTTCAGCGAAGTCGTTTCAATTTAAAAAAGTTTTCATTTCTATTAACTTACTAATTGTTTTATAATTTACTAATATTAAATTTTAAAAGAAAATCCAAAAAATATTTCTTGCAATTCCAATCAAATTTGTTTTTTTTTTTAAATACTTTGTAGGGGGAACAATTTTTCAAAGGGGTTTGAAAACTAGACAATAAATAAATAAGTAGAATTATGGTTCGGTGAACTCAGGAAATATGTCAATTGAAGATTTCCAAGTTGTCAAGCTTTTCAGCGCTGAAGAAAATCTGCTCGGAATCCACAGTGTCTCCAATCTGAGTGGCTAGCTGTCAAAGCAAAGTAAAAAGAATGTTTTCTTTAGAACATTTTAACGAGCTCCGCATTTCTATTTGCCTGGAGCAAAATGTAAAAAAAAAAAAAAGTCAAATCAAAATGAGTGAAACTGATTGTGGATACTCACAGAAATAATTGGAACAACAATAGCGTCAAATGTGCGACTGAAAATTGCTATGTATGATGACGTTAACGGGTTACTCTGTAAGTCAAATAAAGTTAACAAGGTACTAATTTATAGGCATGTCACCTGTTGTTCAATTTTACATACTTTCTCGTGGCCATTGTTGTAAGACCATTTTCAGCTGAAAATGACATTGTTAATAAACTGATGATGATACAGTGTTTGAAAAGGAACGGAAGTTTGGTGTATCATTATGGAGTTTTTCGAAATTGATTGAGCTATTTTAAATAATAGTTAGGTTTTATTCAGAATCTTGTTTTTCTCTTTATGTTTAAGAATCATGTGATGTGTTCTTTTTTTCTTTTTTCTTCCTCTCCTTAAGCTACTCGTTTTTATTTGTAGAGGTATGGAAGTGTTGAATATTAATCATCTAATTTCGAAATAAATGTTGTGCAATTTTTAACTATAATTAAAATTTAAAATAATATTGACAGTGAATTGTCATTGTTGAAATAGCATTGTAAACTCATATTGATATAACCAGGTTAAAAACTTCATTCGCTTCAAAAATATATAAATAGTAATAAACATATATATAGTAAGTATATAATAAATAATATATAATAAATAATATATAATAAATATACACCGAAGAGTCATTACATTATCACCACCCTCCATCTATAACAATGGGCTAGCTCAGATTTTCATGGTTTCTCGCCCAGGAACAATGTTTTCATGGGGCACATTAGGACCCATAATCCTCATAGAACAATCCCTGACGTCTGTAAGCTACTTGAACATAGTTGCAGACCAGGTTCACCCATTCATGGCAACAGTTTTTCCTGCGGGGGATGGTGTTTACCAACAGGATAATGCACCATGTCATAAGGGTCGAATCGTCATGGATTGGTCCGAGGAACATTCCAGTGACTTTCAAGTCATGTCTTGGCCCCTAAATCCACCTGACCTTAATTCAATAGAGCATTTGTGGTCCTACTTGGAAAACCAAATTCGTGCTGCCACGCTACCCCCTCGCAATGTGAGGGAATTGCAGGACCAGTTGGTGAGCGCTTGGTACCAGATACCTCAGACTACATATCCTGAAGCACCTTGTGGAATCAATGCCACAGAGGATGCTAGCATTTTTGATGGCTAAAGGTGGTCCTACATGTTATTAGCAGGATGGTCATAATGTAATGGCTCTTCGGTGTATATAGTAAGTATATAATAAATAATATATAATAAATAATATATAATATATATAATAAATATATATAGTTAAAATATGTACATAGAAGACATGGTTCAAAAGCTCAAAAACAGATCCCATTTCAAAACTTGCCAGACGTGATTAAATGGAAACAAAAGTTGTTTTAAATATAATGCAAAAAGTTGTCAATGAAAAATGAAAAGATAAGAGTAAGAAACCAAACTAGAAAAACCACAGTAGCCGAGAGAGAAAAAAAGATGAAAAACAGAATTTGAAAAACCACTGTTCATGACAGGGGCAAATCAGGAAAAATGCAAATTCACGAGCTATGGAGAAGTAAAGAGAAACTAATGTTGTGAACAAAGGAATCAGTATTCAAATAAATAAAACAAGATTCCATGGCATCAAGAATATACATTATAATTTTCATTTTGATATACTTTTTCACTGCGACTCCAAAAAAAAATTAAATACTTTTTGACTTTATTTTTTCTCACAAATATAGTATCATTTTTAAAATTTTTTCAAAGTTTTTTATGATAGTGAAATACTTTTAAAATATCTTTTTTTTTTCCTTTCAAATTTTCTTTTACGAAAGTCGAAACCTAATTCCTGAAAAAAGTTAAGGTATATTCTTTTTACATCAAAGAATTATGTTTCATAAAATCTACGTTTCTTCAAAAATGTATCGAAACATCGGGTTACCAATTAAATCTTGCATTTACCGATAAATGTTTCAGTCAAACTTTTATTCTCAAAATATTAAATACAAAATATACTAACTTGATATTCAATGCAAAAGTAGCTTTTTTTCTTTCTTGAAATTTGTCCCTATGTTCTAAAGAAAATACCTTAAGCAAGGTGAATGTATAGAGTTTTTTACTTCCTAGATTTCAAATTTAAACTTATCCTAAAGAAAAAATATCTGAAAGCGTAAAAACTTTTGAATTAAAATGGCACAGCTTAATCGCACTTTCTGTTTGTAAATAATAATAAGCGATGATTTCTATTACAATTTTAAATGGAAGATCTAGAAGCGTTCTAATGAAAAATATAAAAGTAATTAGTAAGTACTTGATTTTTAAGGTGACACTGTTACACCTATTGGTTCCTTAGTATTGTTTCTAGATAGGTACATTGCAAATTCCGAAGTTTTCATTAAATAGCAGCCCGAAACATATGCTGTTTACGTAGAAATTATATTTATTTATTTATTACCAGAAGCACTCTCCTGAGAAAAGTTTGAAAATGCAGAAAATAAATTTGGAAAATTGAAAAGTGTGTGAAGAAAAAAAGTTAAAATTTCTCAATTCATTTAAAAAGCATAGTTTTTTAAAACTGCGTTTCGTTAAGTGAAGTAAGAAATAACTTTTTTTTTGTTGCGTATTAAACTTAAGAACTTTTAGCTAAATAAATTTGAAAATGGTAGAAGAATTTTACGAGCTTGCAAAAGTTCATTACATAATGTTTTCCTTTCCTTCTTTCTTTTTTTGTTTCGTGCTAGATGCGAAAAAACAAAACTATTTTCTCATTTTTAGTAATCTTAAAAAAAAAGTTGTTTTAAAAAAAAAATTCTAAGTATTTTTTCTCGTCAAACTTGGTGTCTGCTAGTTTGTTTACATTGGCAAACGATCCGAATTTCGCTTTATTTATTTATCGATTTTATTATTTATTATAGGACCCGTCATTCGAGGAAAAATCGTCACAATCACAGTAAATTTTTTTTTAAGTTTTACTAAAAAAAAAGAAGAAAAAAGAAAAAAAGAAGAAGAAGAAGAAGAAAAGTATGAACTATCAAAATTACGTCATCCTGACGCACCGGTCACTCTGACAAGGATTGATATGAGAATTTCCTTCTGTGTTTCGCACAGCCGCACTTTTCCCGCGACTTTTCTGCATTTGACTTTCAGGCATGCGAGTTGAGTGTCTCCTGCTTTTTTTTTCAATTTTAATTTTAAAAAAATCTGCCTTTTCAAAGAAAGTTCATCGTTTTCAAATTTCCGAGAAAAAAAAAGATTCATTTTCATGCTTTATCCTACCAATGCAAGCGCGATTTAAAATTACATTCACAATGATTTAATATCAGCCGACCGGCTTGTGTAGGGGGCAGGAAACTGTCCTTGCGTCAGAAAGGTTCTGGGTTCGAATCCCAGGCGAGGCATGAATGTTCTTTCCTTCTCTGTACTATCTGTCCTCACTGTGGGAGCGACGTTGGCTCACCTAATATGGTGCCCCTGAAAGAGAGGCCCACAAAATCGCCCTGTATGTGCCTGAATTGACGGATGTTAACACAGGTGGGCATTGGAAAAAAAAATGATTTAAAATCACACATCATGTTTCGTATTTTAACGATATTATATCATACATCGTTTAAAAAAGCCAAAATTATTATTCGAATTCAAGTGACTTAAAAATTATACAACGGAATTCGTATTTACGTGATTTTAAAATCAAACATCGATATTCGTATTCATGCGATCTTAAAATTAAATGTCAAGTTTCATATTCGCGTGATTTAAAAATCACACATTGATATTCATATTCACAAAATTTAAATAAATGGATAAAATCTCGCATGCATTGATATTTTTAGTAAAGCGCTGTTAACATATTGTGGATTAATGCTTCCTACATAAATTTTTTTCTTGCTCAATTTTCAGACATTTTTCTAATTATTTGAAAACTGTTGGTGTGCATAATATTTTTGGATTTCTATTTTCAGTTTTCTTGGTTTTTTTTTAATCAAACTCATCCCTGTTGTAGGATTCAATATTTTCATAAAAATTTAAAATATTTTTAATTAAGGGTTTAATGAGGTAAAATTTAATTTAATTTAGGGGGGACGATAGATGACAATCTACATCTTTCTAGGATGAGGCGAATGGCCGAAAAAGATTGAGAACCACTGAAGATGACCATCCAAGCCCATCTCTTTCACATACTATCATTCTTCGCCATGTTAGCTTCGGTCTTCCTTGCTTCCCTTGTCCCTCCTGTGTCCAGGTGAGAGCTACACGAGAAAATTCAGTGGCAGGCATTTGCAGAATGAGTACCATCCATGTCCATCTTCGATGTTTGAGTTCCTTAGTAATGGGTCTCGTTTTGGCCCCTCCGTATTCCGTATAGTAGTTCATTTGAAATTACGTAAAGCCAAAATATTTTGAAAATTTTGCGTAGAGTTTAAATTTGAAAGAATTTCAATAAGTTTAGCAAGTTTCCATGCTTCGCACCTATGAAGTTGACGTCGCACGGCTTTAACCGTTGAATTGAAAATGAGTAATTTCAACTTGATTGTCAACGTTGAAGAGCTCCAGATTTTACTTAATGTTATAAAAACACCACGTGCTTTGATAAATCGGGATGTAATATCTTCGCCAGTTCAACCTGTTGTAGACACTATTAAACCAAGATAACTAAAAATATCAGTATCTTCGATATCTGTGTTTTACCCGTTGAGTTTAGTTGCAATGTTACTGTTTAATTTCATTACTTTAGTTTTCTGCAGTATCTGTCCCAAGTTGTGTTTTCCGTTCCGCGTCTTCGAATCTGGATGACAACAGAGCAACATCGTCTGGATGATCGAAATCCTTTAAAAGATGTGTAAAATTCCACCGAATACCTGTTCTTTTATTCTTGGTGGTTTTCTTCGTAATTCAGTCTACAACAATAATACACAACAGACCATGCAGATCGCAGCATTATCTTACACATGTTTCAGTCCTAAAATTTTCAGCTTCTGTGAACCCTCTGCTATTGGTATACAGGTTTTCGATTATGCTAATAATCTTCTCGGGTAATCTGCAGGCCTTAAGAATGCACCAGAAACACTCACGTTTAATGAAGTTAAACGCCTTGGAAGAATCCTTGGAAGTTTAAACATAAGGTTAATTGAAATTCAATACTTTGTTCAATGATGTTCCTTAAGATGAAAATCTGTTGTATTGTCCCTCTTCCACTACGGAAACCAGCTTGTTCACTTCCGAACTTACTGATTCCTCGCCAGTTGCTACCCTCGGATAAATTGCCCTTTTTTGGTATTTTTACAATTAACGCCTCTTTCCATTGATCTGGCGCTTGTTTCTTAATTCCAGGCATAATTAAAGATTATGTGGTGTACACTAACTAAAGTTTCAGCACCTGCTTTTATGAGCTCTGCTGCTACGTTGTCTGTTCCAAATGCTGTCACATTATTCATTCCTTCGATGACTGATTCAATTTCAGCTACAGAAATGTCGCTCACTGGTGGTACTTCATTGAAACAAGACGTGCAAATTACGGTGTTACTTTTCACATTTATTTAGTTAAAACTGCCAGGAAACAAATGAAATCTGTAATGTGATCATACATCTAGCTCCCATTGGAAATTAAGCCCACTAGATTGTACTGATCACCCACTAGTGTTCAAAATTCGGTGATTAACTCTATATTTCGTGATAGATTCCCCTTGATGTTGTTATGAAACAAATAGAATTAGTATAATCTTCGCTCACCGAGCTTCAGCTTAAATTAGAGTACTCTAACTAGTTAGGAGGATATCAAAATTTTGAATGACAGACAAACCATTCATTTGGTACTTTTTTCCGTTCATATGGTAAAGGCTTACCAAAAATTCTTGTTTTCTAACTATAGTTCTTATTACCACACCTTTAGTTGAAAATACAAAACTAAAAAATTAATTTAACCGAATGAATGGTTTTTAAAGCTATGCTGTAAGATATGATAAAATTATAAAATTTTATCACATATTATAAAAACCATATTTTACTGTTAATTTTACCAAAATCATTACCAAAGCGCTTCGGTAAAAATTACTGAGCTTTTGGTGCTTGTATAGAACGAGAAAAACGGTAAACTTTATTATATTCCAGTAACTTTCCTCAGATTTTTTTTCTTAGAGCAGATAAGCAACAACTTAGTAAATCGTCAAAAATTCCCACAAAATTCTGATTTCAAATACCAAATTACAGTTTACCTTAAAAAAATCAACAAAAAAAATCATGAGTTTATTTAGACTGTATTGGGTAAATGGTATTTGTCTTCTCTGGTTTCATTCCCTCTGCAATAACCATAGCAATCATTGCAACAGTAAAGCAAATAAAATAAAGCAAATAACAGTTTAATTGCAGCATCACTATCAGCATATTTTAACGTCTTGTTAATGCTTAGTAGAATGAATTGTAATATTCCATGGAAAAATATTTTTACTTAAAAATATTTAAATGAATAAATAATTATAATAAACAAGATATTTCTCAATAAGTAAGATATTTTTCTTTTGAAAAAAAAAAGATATTTTAAATAAATAAATAAATTTAAAGCAAAATAATTCATAAAAAGCCAAAGAGATTAGAACACAAGTACACAAATTCGAATACATCTTTTAAGTTTTAAATTTTTTTATTCCTTACTGAGTGCTTTTTTATATATTTTATTATTATTATTATTATTTTTTGTCGTCAAGATAATGCAAGGGTAAATACCTAATTTAATAAGAGTTAAGAGTTAGAAAACTTCATTTTTACGAAATTCTAAAAATACATAAATATTTAGCTAAAGTGCATGAGAAGCAATTATTAAAAAATATGAAAATAATATTTTTAACTTCACAAATGGATATCATTAAAATTTTATGTATTGCATAGCTCTTATGAATTGAATACTAGTTTTTTACTTCACAAATATAAATATTTGTTAAGACTATTTTTTTAACTTTTTATGAGGAAGAATAAACACTTTAATATTCAGTTGAAAGACAAATAGTGAGTATTAGTAGAATGATACCGGTTCTTTTTTTAAGTTTAGACTTCTTTAAAGACGTTGGAATACTCAATCCATTTATATCTGTTTAATTTTGTACTTTACATCCGTTTCAGTTTTTATTTTGACATTTAAAAAAATTTTGTATATTATTATTTAAGTTGTTTTTGCTGTAAACAAACTTTTATAAGAAGAAATATTCCATTTTAATGAGTTTAACATTTCGAATTATTTCGTGACATCTGTGAAAAATCAAAAATAGGTTAAACTGTATGCCCAAATACATCCAATTTTAAGTAATTTTAAAAACGTGTTCTAGAATTGTGCAACTTAAGCGTGTTCTAATTTGAAAGTTATTCATTACATATCATCAGTAGCTTAATGTTAAAAACAGAACTATACATCTTTTTGTTACATCTGCAGGATTTTTTTTGTGAAAATGGAACAATAATTCTATTAAAGCTTAGCTAATTACAGCTGTATTTCAGGGACATAAGTTTAAATAGAGTGTTTTAGCAAATAATGTATCTATTTTATCAAAGATAAGGGGGAAATTTTGTGCAATTATTTCTAAAATTATGTAAAAAATTGTATACTTCACAATTCAAAACTGTTTCGACTATTATTAAATAAATTAATAAATATTTGCTTAAAGTTTTTTTTCAGTATGGAATTACTTTTGACTAAAAACGAATTTTACAATCATGAGCAAAATATTTTCAATTCGCTTAAAAATTCCTTGAGATATGACGAAATACGCAAAAAATAAGATTAACATTAAAAGGTCTAAACTTTGGATCACTCTCCTGACCAAACTATTAGGATCATATTTCCCAGATTGCGGCCACCCCCTGCATTCTAAATTCGTCGGAAAAAATGTATCTTTATTCAAAGAAAGCAAGCTTTTTTTTTGTATGATTTCATAAGTTGAAATATCTTCTGCGCTAATCAATTAGCCTATTTGAGGTTACCTCTTCGTGACGTTAACACGAAGATCCGATCTTTAAATCAAAAGTTATTCGGATTGGTCTGTTTATTTTTTTGCGCTCTGTACAAATACTTAATAATATCGTAATGTAGTTTTACATACAATTCAAAAACATTACTCAACATTACTTTAACAAAACTGTCCTATGTACCAATACTTATTGGGGAAAAAAATGTTCATGTGTACCCTTAGTTACAATGCCTTTTGAAATGTCCACTCAACAGGTTTTAGAATAAATTATAAGAAAAAAAAACTTTATTTGATGAGGGGAAAAAATATATAAAAAAAAAAAGAAAAAAAGATTTAAAATTTTCACTTTTTTGCACGAAAGCATTAGTAATGGCTGGTGAACAATGATGTTGAAACGTAATTTTCGGCTAGAAACTATCTTTCGTTGTCTCACGGTTAAAAGTTAAAAGGGAAAAGCCCTTTGATCTATGTTAATGAAATCTAAACTGCAGTTTCCATGTGTCGCCCACCTTTATCGAGTGCTCTTGAACCTCTAACTTCGATTTTCTTTGGGTTCACTGAATGGCAATCGTGCTACTTGTAACACCCTCATTTTTCTTAGAAAAGCACTCCATTCTAATCCGCGGGAGAATGTTATGTGGAAGAATGGTGAATTTTATTCACTATTTGTGCTGACAATGAAACTCGTTTTAATTCTTCTTTTTTTCCCCCTTTTGTTATTCTATGAATAGATTAAGGGAAGTGCCAATGCTTCCAGAGAAACATAGACTGAATACTCTTAAAGAAAAGGTTGATGGAATTATTTCACGGTGCAATATACTCTCGATTATCTGAGTACGATTGTCCAATTCGTTGATTATCTGTACTTGGTTTTGGTCCCTTTAAAACCTCTAAATTAAGCAAAACATAATATTAAAAAAGTTTAAATATCTATTTCGATCTAAAATAAACTTTGTTCTTGTTCAGCTTGTATCAAAGCATCAGAGTCTTCCTGCACCATTGTGGAATATGATCATTTTTACAATGAAATAATTTAATAATTCAAAAACTACTTAAATCGAAGTAGTTTTATGTGACAGAAAATAATCTATCAAAGACTAATAACGCTTAATTTTATTTTACTTTATAACCGTCAGTGAACAGCCAACTCAATTTTGAGTTTATGACTATCGATATTCAACACCGTAACCTTGTAATTTTGAACCTAATCCAGAAGACAAGGGAAATCCTGGATCAAGTATTGGTATAAATTTGCCATCGTGGAGAACTTCTTGATGCAATTAAAACACGCTTGCGTTGCATGTTGTGGAAAACCGCGAAGACTTTCCGTGGTTAGCCTGACTCCAGGGGGATTCTAACCAATGATGCATTTGCCAGTGAATAAATTTTTACGTCAGCACTGTAGTCGGTGCGAGCCTGGGAATACGAATTCGTATTGACCAGACATCAGTTGGGATATGAACCCGATTCATTAGGAGGGAAATGCTCTATACCCTGGGACACCACGGTTTTTTATAACATTTAATGAATTACCCCTCACAATCATTACAGTATGTTTTCAATGAATTGCGTTTATGCTGCAACTTGAAGATTGAGTTAGTAGAGCATTGGTCACCCAATTTATGAAGCTTCTGAGGTACCATACTGTTTTTAAATCCTACTGTGAGTACCAATTTTCATGCTCAATGGAGCTCAATGGCCCATCCATGCTCAATGGATGGATCAACTCAATGGAGATATTAAGGTTAGCCTATCTGATCGTTAACACTATCTACCGAAAATGTCCCCACGAATTACTAGTAGTTAGTGATCGACGGTTTGGCTATCACTACGTTAGTGCTTACACAAATTTTTCGAGCTATGCACACAATATCTAAATGTATCTACATAAAATTCAATTGAATTTAAACAGCATAAAGTTTTTATGTATAATTCGAAAGGAATATATATTTACAAATTTTACTACATGTATGTTAGACTAAGCTAAATTTTTACAGCAATAACTATATGACTGCGTTGAGGCTGTAAACAAAGTTGGATTTTTGAAGATAGTGGTGCAGATTCACTCTGTAAATTATGCTACCGGTCCTGTAACATGTTTTAAACTTTTCAAAGTTACCATCTTTAGCTTTAATGATAATTGTAAACGTTTTGCAAAATGTGCTGAGATGGGATGCAATTTATCTACTGGTATTTAGTTCCATTCTTTGTACCATAATATTTTAGAGATTTTGAAGTCTTTTTAGATTTAGCACAAACCATTGTTCTCCATAAAATTCCATTTGAGGGAAGTCTGGTGAATAAGATAGCAATTATTTTGCAATAAGAAAGTCAGAAAAAAGATGCGCCTTAGTGCTATTAAGTGCTTTAAGCTTTATATGGTAGAGCAGCATAATGATAAAACTACCAACTTTCATGCATATGCTTGGATGCTTACTTGGATCCATATTTAGCATAAGTCTTAAGACTTGGTGATATACAGAAAGGCTTGGTTTTAAACTTTGCACAAGTTGTTTCTTGGAGCGCTTAAGTTTCTAATTCTTTTTCTGGGTTGATTTATTCCTTTGTATCAGTAAATTGCTCGTCCTTTGCACTGGTCAATTCTTTTATGTTGGTCAATAAAACTTCAGAAAATTATTTCACTGCATAAATAAATTAAAAATGCAAATTTAAAAAAATAATGCTGAAACTGATTTTAATTTCAAGAACCTTTTTTGCCACAAAAATTATTTATACTGTAACAAAGTATAAGAAACTGTATAGATCTTACAGCAAACGGCTATTTATAATTTATTGTGGCTGCCTCTAATTCCTCTTCTGTGTTAGCCGATATTATTCATGTAAGTTGTAAGTTAATTTACGATTTTTTTTTACAAAATTTTTCTGTTTTCAGTCTTAAACCATTAAATCAAGTAAAAATTTAAATTTAAAAAAAATAATAAAACTAACTTTCGTTTTAAAAACCTTTTGTTTTTGCCTAAAAAATTGTTTATGTTATAACGAAGTTTAAAAAACTGTGTAGAGCTTATGAGGAATGGCTATTTATAATCGATTGTGGCTATCTCTAATTCCTCTTCTGTGCTAGCCGATATTATTCATGTACTTAAGTTAATTTACAATTTTTCTTAGAAACTTTTTGTTTGTTTCCAGTCTTGAACCATTTTAAATTCACTAAAAATTTCAGTTAAAAAAATTCTAAAACTAATTTTAGTTTCAAAAAAAAATTTGTCGCAAAGAATGTTTACGTTGTAACGAAATATAAAAGAAAATATCAACTTAAGACGAATGGTTATTTATAATCGATTGCGTCTGACTCTAATTTCTCCTTCTGCGTTAACCGATATCATTCATGCAGGTTGTAGGTTAATTTACAATTTCAATAACTTGAAAACTTTTTTTCCTGTCTAGAACCGTTAGAAGTTTTGATACATCTCTTTGGTGCCAGCAAATTCTATTTCATCGGAAGACTAATCAATATATTTCATTACTTTTGAGCGAAAGTTGTTGATTGTATTAGAGCTTCAATCTACGTATTTTCTTCATACTTTCCAACGCGCGACCCTTAAAATTCCAATTGCCTTACCTTCCCTCCCCCTCCGCTCATTCAATCCTCGCATTCCAATCCAACAAGTGGATGAAGATGAGGCACTCGAAGATGTCATCCCAACTGCTCTCAGAATTCTAGAATGTTCTAGAATTAAGCGCTATCTCCCTACCGCATTGCCAGAACTTTAATCAGACAGCGATGCTTATTTTAAAGAATCCTCGAATCTGGAGAAAACAGTTGAAGGGAGCACAGAACGAATTTTTCTTCTTTTATTCTTCTTAGAAGTTCTCCAGCCCCCTCTCCCCAACGACGTATGTTTATTGCCGCGTACGTACGTTCCCTACTTCTCGAGGAATCTTCAATAATCTCATCAAGAGCACTTGAAAAGGTTCGAACGTAGAAAGTATATTAGGGGTGCGGAACTCTCTGAAGTACTGGCTTAATAAGAATCGAATTATTACTATTTGCTCCGTAGAAAATGAAATGATAACATTTGTTGTAACTATGTATTAAATTCGGATCAACGAGGAGAAGCACTATCTAATGTATCTCTTCGAGTTCCTAAATGATAAATTCTCAGAATTCGCAAAAATATTTGTAACGGTTAAAAGATAATCAAGAAAAGTACGCTAATTTTTCCGTTAAGGTTTTAATATCAATTATAGAAATATTGATTTATGTGTACTCAAACTTATTTAACAACTTATTGGACGTATTTATTATTCTACAGGAGCACGTTTTTTCAACTCAAATGTAAACGACAAAATGGCGAATGGCTGGACCAAGAAAGAAACATACACTCAATAACTTCATTTGAAACTTCATAGTTTGCTCTAGGTTTACATGGAGTCTTTTTTTTTTAATTTTAAAGTACTAATGGGAAAAAAACAGAACTTACCATAAAAAGTTTTGCCCACAAAAAACATTGTGTTCTCTCAAGAATACTAATTTCATTAAAAAGAGTTACTCTTAGACATTGGTACCCAGCTAAAAATAAACTGCAGTTAATCTACAGAAAAACTGCAGTTTGAAGACTGTGGTGATTTGGCCCATAGCACTGCAGACTTTTTGAAGTCAAAACACTGCAAAATTACTGCAGTTTGTAAACTGCAGTAATTTTGCAGTTGTACCAACTTCAAAATTTTTACTTTTAATATACAAATGGTGGTGCCATCTATCGTGAGTGATAGAAAATACTACAGTTTTTGTTAAAAAAAAATTCATTTTGAAAAAAAATATTTTCGATTGAATTTTTTTTATTATTATTCGACTATTCTAAATTTAATAATCTATACATGAAGTATAATACTCATGAAAGTTTCCGTTGTGAATCTGTCGACACAAGGTATCTTGGGAATCGAACTCGCTTCCTGTCAGGTGTGAGATTAACCGATTAGCCCTCTCGGCTATACCCCTGTGTCAAGGAGGTACCAAAGAATTAAATAGTTTCATGAGCTGGGTCTTGTTGGCAAGGAAAAAGTTTTTATTTGTTAAATCAAATAAGGGGAAAACACAGTTAATAAATTTTCTCATGGTTAACTGTTTGAATATCATCATTTTATGGTCATTTAATTGTTTTTATTGCATACGGTAAAATAACAATTAAATGATTAGTTAAGAGTGTTTTTTATGAAAAATTCCTAGCAATGTAGATTTAAGTTTTTT
>NC_092210.1:52922773-52941124 GCF_043381705.1 Parasteatoda tepidariorum | reverse complement strand
AAAAAAAGACATAAACATTATAAAAAGTTGATATACCAACCAAGAAAACAAAATTGAAAACATCAAACTCTTTCTATTTTACAACAATACAAAGTAACTGCAGTTTTTCTGCAGATTCATCAAAAAGTATACTTCTGAAACAATGACTGCATTATTACTTCAAATTTACTGCAGAATAACCACGGATTTAAAGTTTCAATTTTTTCGAAATTTATGATTTTAAAGTGACCTCACTTAAACTGCAGTAATTTTGTAGACTATAGCTCAAAGTTTTTTTGAAATAAATTACTGAGAAATTACTTCACATTAGCTGCAAAATGACTGCAGTGTTTTTGCAGTTAAGATTGCACTACAGAAAATCTGCAGTTAACTCCAGAAAAACTACAAAATTACTTCAGTTCTGCAGAAAAACTGCAGTTTATTTTTAGCTGGGTATTAGGAGGAGTATTACATTTAAAACTCAATATTTATTAAAAATGCAATTTAGATTGGAATGCTAGACAGTTAAGGTTTAGGAGTTTGAGATAACATGTATCACTTTATGCATTAATATAATATGCTATAATATATTAATAAAATCCAATGCCAATGTATAAAAAGTCAGCATTGTAGACAATGCCTATTCATTGAGTAGAATAACTTAAATCCTACGACCAGTGTGAAATGACTAATAATGCATTACCTAGCCGATCTTTAGAATGACTAATCAGGGGTCTGTTTAGAAGAAATTTGAGTCCGTTAACGGACCCTCCACAAAATATCTTTTCATAAAAACGGACCATTCGCAAAATATTTTAACTTAAAAACGGACCCTTCACAAAATGATTTTTCTTTTAATCGGACCCTTCACAAATTTGTTTATCTTCATTATTGTTTTGTTAATCGAATAAACCCTTCCCAGGGCAGAAAACAAGAAAGATGGATGTAAACGAATTAAGTTTTGTCTTCGGCAGACGATTCTTCCATTATTCGTTCGAAATGAATATTCTGCGTTCAGCAGTATAGGCTAAATACCAAATATTTGTATGTTGCATCTCTAATTTAGAAGCAGCAACTGATGTTTATTTTTGAAAATATAATATTGTAATTTCACAGTGCCGAGTATAATCTTGTATCGATTTACAATTTAAAAACTCCTTGAAAAAGTTTTTTGCAATAGTCGGGCCCTATTTGCACAAATTCATAAAAGTGGACTCTGGTTGAAAGAATGTGACTAATTTTTTCACTATTTCACGAAAATCGGACCTTTCACAAAATGTCTGGACAGACTCCTGCTAATGAAAAACCTAAAGACAATCATTATCATCACTTGGCAAAGTATATTGAGATAAGTAATCCCAATAAACTGAAGTGGAAAGATATGCTTGATAATGTTTACTTTCATTAGCTTCAAAAATTATTAAAGTTGAGCGTTCAAAGTAAAGGTACCCATTTTCAAGATCCACCATTCGTGGATGAGAGAAAACAAATCAGATATGAAAGGGGAAAAAAAATTCAAAGTTTCCAGAAAAATATGGAGAAATTTTTTTTTAAAAAAAGACCCGCAAAATGTCGCGAAGTAACGTAGTCGAAGTAAACGACATTGGCCCGAAGAGGTAAATCAGGACTCGAGGCATTTCTAACCGTGTGAGGGATTGCAAGGATCACATGTCGCTAACTAAACAATCGACTGCCATATGAGTAAAATAAGATTCCAGAACATCAAGATGAGCTGATGTGACAAGGGTAAAAGCATTCAGGCTTCATCGAAATCAAACTTATGACCAAGATTCCAATGTGCACCAATAGCTGATTTATCTTATTCTTTTAATGTAAATTTTTTTAAACTTTATAAATACTCTTATTATTCATACTTTGATTTAAGATCATCCGTCATTCTATGTACTATACATATGTAATAATTCTTATTACATATGTATAGGCATTCTATACAATGGCTATAAGCATTTCATAGAATACCAGCTATTTTTAGCAATGTATCAAAACATAGATCGTATTGTATCAAAATTAACTTGAAATATTTTTCTATAACTATAATTTAACATAAACTCTACAGCTTGATCAATAAAAACATTTAGGAAACAATTATTATTCAGAGCCTTTTGGACTTAAAAGTAATTTAATGTAAAGAAAGTAAATTAATTTAAAGTCGCTACATAAATACATTGAAATATTTGACTTTAAGAGAAATGTAACACAAATATTGCATCTTTATAGGATTAGAATGTCTTTAAACTTATTCTTATAAATACAATAATGAAATATTTGACTGTAAGCAATTTTAACATATGCACTATATCACGTAAATGCATTAATAAACTAAAGAAAAATATATTGAACCGTTAGACTGTAAAATGAGTTGGACTGTAATTTAAATAAGCTAATCAAGGTCATTTAATTAAAATACAAACTTTTTAATATTTTATAAAGTGTAAGTAGTATTACCTGATTAAAAACTTCAATCGCTTCAAAAACAAACAAATAGGAAATAACGGTCGATATGTTTCAAGCTCTTAAAAATAGTTTATGTAAGTAGTATATGTGTATGTAAGTAGTATGTAAGCATTGTGTTATGTAAGTAGTATGTAAGATGCGTGTTAAAAAGCAATAATTCAAAAAATGAATTTTGCGGCACACGTGATGAAATAATTCAGTTTTCATTTCTTTTCTTCAATATTTGAATTTTTTTTCAAAAACTTAAATGTGTGTAGAATTGTAAGTATATCAATATTTGAAGAATTCGAATTTGAAGAAACAAACATACACATGCAGTATAACTTGCATTTTGAAACTTACATATTGAATATTTAAGTTTGCAAAAGAAAAAGTAAACAAACATTAAAGAAAATTATTGCCATCGAGCTGTAAAAATTCTCTGTAATTCTTAGCGTGAGGTTTACAAAAAAAAATTACACGCGTGCAAGTGACATTCATCTGTATCAAAATGCTACTTTTCGTTCATTTATCAACAAACAAACATACACGGAAGAGCCATTACATTATGACCACCCTCCATCTATAACAATGGGCTCGATCAGGTTTTCATTGTTTCTCGCCCAGGAACAATGTTTTCATAGGGCACCCATAATCCTCACAGAACATTCCCTGACGTCTGTAAGCTACTTGAACATAGTTGCAGACCAGGTTCACCCATTCAGGGATGGTGTTTACCAACAGGATAAAGCACCATGTCATAAGGGTCGAATCGTCGAGGAACATTCCAGTGACTTTCAAGTCATGTCTTGGCCCCCAAATTCACCTGACCTTAATCCAATAGAGTGTTTGTGATCCAACTTGGAAAACCGAAATCGTGCTGCCACGCTACCCCCTCGCAATGTGAGGGAATTGCAGGACCAGTTGGTGAGCGCTTGGTACCAGATGCCTCAGACTACCTATCAGCACCTTGTGGAATCAATGCCACGGCGGGTGCTAGCAGCTTTGAGGGCTAAAGGTGGTCCTTCATTTTATTAGCAGGGTGGTCATAATGTAATGGCTCTTCGGTGTAAATATATTTGTTTAAAATAAGCGGCTAAATTTCAATACCTGATATCTACCATCTGTTAGTTATAAGTAGCAAACATGCACGGAGAAAAAAATTACGGTAAAATTACCATACTGCATAGTAATAACATTTCTGGTAAAAAAATATGAAAAAAAAAGCGTAATTTTAGTAATAAAAGTCTAAATATACGGTATTTGAACCATTCATTAGGTAATTTTTTTCCTCATATAGTAACTGCTTACCAGAAATTCTGGTTTTCAAAATTATAGTTTCTATTATCACGCATTTATTAAAAAATACAAAAGTAAAAAGCAAATTTAACCGAATAAATGGTCTTTTTGCCATAGTCTAAAAGTATCATGAAAAAATCATCAAATTTTACTACATTTACGAAATTTTATCACTTATTATAAAACCATATTTATTGTTAATTTTACCAAAATCATTACCAAAATAATTCGGTGAAAATTACCGAGCTTTTGTGTTCCCATAGAGCCTGAAAAAGAATAAATTTTACCATATTCTAGTAGCTTTCACCATACTTTTTTTTTCAGTGTAATAATATATAATTGCAATAAACTTTATTGATTAATTTAATTCGATTTTAAAGAAAATTCAATTCGAATTGGGTTCCTCGATTAATTCAGTATCGTTTCACATAAAAAGGAATGTACCAATATTTATTTAACTATTGTAAGTAGCACTACTTTCAAAGATGTATACGTTGTGGCAATTTTATTCGGTAAATGAGCATATCACTTTCAACGAGAATACATGTTAATATGTTTATAATCTGGCTAGCTTGAGTCCAAAACAATCCGAAAAGAACTGCAAAAGTTGTTCCTATGAGTGCAAGTTGGATGGTAGACCGCAGATATGCAAAAATGCCTATAAAAATTGCTGTGCTACTTAGTGCTTTAATAAAAAAAATTTAAAAAAACATAACCCGGATAAACATAACGTTATGCTCCATTACCCTATTCTCTTAAATAAAGTATGTAACATATTATACTATGTATATTATTTCTCAATTGCATTCATAAAATAAAAAATAAAACAAATAAGTAAAATAAAAAGATTTTTCCCACCATAAAATTACACTTAAGAAATACGATACTACAAATACGCTATCTACTACATTTTGGCGCTATATTCAAAACGAGGATATCCTGAGAAAGCCAAAAGAGGCTCTTTCTCTCAAAGAGTTGGCGGTATGTCGGTGCCTTTTGATACGATAATAACAGAAGAGCTTCTGTTTACGTTTCGTGCGCACTTTGACGAAAGAGTCTTTATGAAGGAAAAAAAAAACACCCATCGTTTCAGTATTTATCTTTTTCCCACAATAATCTTAACTCCAAATATGTTTAAAAGATAATAAATCTAAATTTTTCGTTATTGTCTTATATTTTAAACGAGATTTATTGCATGTTATTAAGAAACGTATTATCATTTTACAGAAATTAAATGTTCTATTATGTTATTGTTCACCAATTAATTTCAATCCTAACTGTTTTTTTTTCTGATAAGAATATTTTTACATTGAAACTGTTTTGGCATTCCAGTGATTTCTCCCCGATTGTTGTTTTTGCTGCAGAAAAACTATAACACTTCAATGAATTAAACACCAAAGAGATAATTGTGGTTAATGCAGCAGTAACACTAGAGAGATTAATGAGGTTTTTAGAGAGTTTAATAAAATTTAGTAACACTATTTAGTAATAATAACTAATAACTTAGTAATAATAACTAATTTAGTAATTTAGTAACACTAAAGTTAATAATAAAAAATTATACACTTAAGAGTTTTTTTTTTTCCAATGGCAGGCACTGAATTTGAATCTTTGCCTATACTATGCCAGAATTGTTGCTCATTTCGCGTTACCCAGTGGGTACCTGTGAACCAAAGTCACGGAGGCGAGCAACATTGTCCACGACACACTGCCACAAACCCGTTTATAGGGTGGGCCACATTCCCACACCATACACACACACAACAGAGGACAGCACAAAGAGAGAGAGAAACATCCATGCCCAGAGCGGGATTCGAACCCGCAGCCTATGGCTTCGCAGTCAGGCACGCTAACCTCTCGGCCACCTGGCCGGCATACACTTAAGAGTCTATATAGTTATTTTAACGATACAATTTAAAGTACAAGCAATTATTTTAGAAAAATACCGAAGCTCACTAATTCTTAAAATAAAATTATTTTGTGGATTAAACATACTCAAAGCACACATAGAATATGATAATGAATTCGAACTAGGCCTAACAAAACAAAAGCGTATCAAATTAAAAAAATTTAGGAGCATTTAATACAATTGGCAGGTATTTAATTATTGGAATGCGATTACTCTTTTTACACTTCTAAAAACATACATTCACTTTTCAAAAAAAAAATACGATTTTTTTTTTCTTTTCTGTAGAAATACAGCAGCATGCAAGTAAACAAACATGCACTATTTTGTGTTTAATTGTAAAAAAAATCCACCGTTGCTATCTAACTATAGCCAAACGTATGCCGAAATTGGTGTTTTCGTAAAAGGTAAATAATTCCTGAATTCTGAAAATACGGATGATCTTGATCTAAGGATTATCCATTATGGGTGTTCAGTTTTAACTGCTGCCTTTAAAATGTATAAGAACGCTTGATTTGGTTTTAACTTAAAACAAAGCGTTAATTAGGACAGATATAACGAACTCCTCAGTTTTCACAGCGTGGCAGTAGTTGCCATACTTATGCTCTATGAATTGAAATATTAAATGGTGATCGCAATTAAATAATAATAACTAAAGTCCATATCTTGTTTTTCCAGAATAACATAAGTTTACGAACAGTTAATGAACAGTTACGAATGAAAATAAAATAATATTATTAGGAATAAAAAATACTCAGAAATGTTAACTTCAGTTGGTATTATGCTTAACACGTTTGTTTTTTCCTCAAAGCTTAGAAAAAAATTTCGAACTTATTTTGTAAAAAATTAAAAATCTTACCCGAACTTTCAATTTAGTATTTATTTTATTTATTTTTTTCGAGCGTTTCATAGCCTATATGAAACACAGTCCTATACCACCTTTAGAAAAATGGGTACCATCCTGTCTAAAAGTATGGGTGGCGGGTACTGTAAACCACGATGCCATCACCATCAAGTTGAAATTGTGATGATTAAGGCCCGGATTTTGATGACATTTGCATTTTTTTGCATTTTTGGACATTTTTTGTCCTTAGAGCATTTTTTTAGATTTATAGGGCATTTGTTTTAAAAATTTTGGGGCGTATTTCGCATTTTAAAACATTTTTTAAGATTTTTGTTAATTTTTTCCAATTTTTATTATTTTTTGGGGTATTTTTATTACATGAAATGCAAGATTTGTCTCATAATTTTACATTTCATATTGTAACTCTCAAAGAATGTTTCAAAACATTTGCTCCTAGTCAGCTTTGCCCCCTAAACCAGTAATCACACTATGGGGTACCTGGTTGGATGCATGCGTATACTACAGTGAAAATTTTAAGATAGTGAAGTCTATCGTCAGTAGTTTTGATTCAGAAGATGCTGCATCAATTAAGATAGCGCTAAACGTGTTCGCTTCTGATAAAATCAAAGGAAATTTAGCATTTATCAAGTCTAACTTTGCTATTGTGTCCTCGACAATTACAAGCTTGGAGAAACAAGAATTCGAACTTAGCAATGCTATAAATTATATTGATGTACTGAGTCGAGTGTTGCAAAAAGCAAGGGGAAAAATAGGACAAAGTATAGCAGCTAAATTGAACAAAGTTTTAGAGAAGAACACTGGAACACAACAACTTTTCAAATTGAAGAAGAATTGTCAGTAAGTGAGACCGTCTTTTTCAAGTACGCACTATTAACATCAGTAGACATTGAAAGAAGCTTCTCCAGTTATAAAAATTTACTTTCAGACAAGAGACGCTCGTTTACATTTCAAAATATCGAAACACATTTAATAATCCAATGTAATTCTGATATTTAGTAATATTATTAGATGTAAGTTGTTATATTCATTAAAGTTTCTATACAAAATGAAAATGTTTTGATGTCAATATATTTTTCTTTTTTTTTGTTATTTTAGGATATAAAACATATTTTTCAAACTTTAATGAACGTAGAACAAGTATTGCATTGCTTTATAGTTTTTGAAATGACTCATAATTCTAAAGAGTAAAGCATTGTTTTAGATCGATATTTTTACTTTATTTAAGTCATGTCATAAGGCATTTTTAGCGCAATTTTCGCATTTTTAGAGCATTTTTAAGGGCATTTTTGCACTTTTTAAGGGCATTTTTCGCATTTTTTAAGGGCATTAGTTGAGATTTTTTAGGTCATCAAAATCCGGGCTCTAGTGATGATGATCTCGAAATTGTATAGCTCGAACCAACCAAAAACTGACTTTTACGTGGGTGTTTTACTTTATATGTACACTAGATATTTGACGAATGAAAAATACATTGACATTTTTTCTACTGAACCTAAATCTATGAAACATTTTTAATTCTCAACATACTCTCATTTTTAATTCTCTATTCTATAAAGAAATAAATGAAAATATTTTGCAATAAATAAAACCTAATATAAAAATTTCGCAACCTATAAATCACCTTTGAGTCATGTTTCTGTTAGTCAAAACATCTGGCGTTGGAAATGAAGCATAGATTCGGAGTAAGAACTATGATTCTTTTCGGTTACCCTAAATACCTACAAGTTCTTATTGGGGGAATGGGTGTCGACACAGAACGACCTCTTGTTAGGAGCCGCAAGAGTGTGAAGATGACTTTCGGAACTGATTCTCTTCTTAATTAAGAAACTTTTCCTCCCTTTCTTTGATTTATTGTTCGTAGGGTCACACAGCGAGAATTCGTTAACTGGAACCGTTGTTTCCAATCCCACATCTGTGCGGTCTAGAATTTGTTTCACAAATATGTGATTTCAGATATTTATAGTACATTCAGATTTAATTTTATTGATTTCCATCATGCGCTTTAATATATAATCAAATAATTAAAATGTTAGTTTTGTGTATTAAATTTCTAAATATTTGCCAAAATTTTTAAGGGGATCCGGTAAGGCAGTGTTTCCCAAAGTGTGGTACGCGAACACCCAGGGGTACGGGAACAGTTTAGTGAGGGTAAGCGTTCTTATGCGAAATATCTTGCAACAAACGAAAATTTCAAAAAAATTTATTTAAAAACAAAGCTAGCCATGAAAATTTACGGGTACGTATTCTTCTATTGGCTATTTTTTGCTGAGTTAACAGTTAATAATTAGTGGTGTCAACAGCCAGTTGTGATTTTTAACTTTTGCGCAATTTTTTATAGTAAAAAATACATTCATTGTTTTTATTAGTGGTACACAGCGTTACGAAAAATTTAGAAAGGGTACACAAAGGTCATAAGTTTGGGAAACACTGCAGTAAGGCATTTACCAATAATGCTAAAACTTACCCTTTTTGACGTGCCTTTTCTCAGCATCTAAACAAGATATTGCTTCAGTTTTTTTCCTTTGTTTATTTTTTATTTATTTATTTTTTTTTTTTTGCGCAGAATATTTACATATGAATAGTTTACTTTCAAAAATACTAGAATTTCGTTAAATTTTGAAAAAAATGGAGTTGAGAAAACAGTGTTTAAAAAAAATTATGGTATATAGAAATTAGCCCTATAAATCAAAGAAGTTTGTCATTTAAATATAAATAAAAAAGGCATATTAAAAGTTGCAAAATTAATTTTTAATGCAATTTTTTTTTTTTTAAACTTTAAACCTTGGAGTAATTAGAGAAAAACGCATTGCCCTCTTTTTGAAATATCGAGTGCTTGGCCAAAGATCCAAAGCCAAGATCTAGTGTATCATTACACTTTGAGCTAGTTTTAAATAAGCAAAAAAAAAAAAAAAAAAAAAAAAAAAAAGACAATGTAGGTAAAATAAAATCTGGTGATTAATTAATATATTAACTTTAAAGAGTGGCAAAAAAACAGATTTCATGATTAATTACCAAAATAAGAATATGTTCTTCAAAAGGAAATAAAACGAGTTTAATCTCAAAATCAAAGGTTATCAAAATTCTTCAATAGCTTTAATTTTTTACACCATTATTCCCATACTTGATAAAACATATTTTTGAATAGAAAGTTTTTATCAATTAAACCTTACGACCTTCTAATACGAATACAAACTTTGTGATAATTGTTTGTAATTAAGGGTGTATTTACAGCCCATAAGTGAAGATATTCACAGGCGTAGATGAAATATCAATGCAGGATCAAGATTGTTATCTACGTTTTTAATTCCTTTCGGCCAATTACAATGTATTAAAGGCGAAACTATGTCAAGGAGGGGTTTTTTTCGGGAGTTAAATACATACGTTTTTTTTATTTTTATAATAAACATAATTATGAATTTTGCGCTTAAAAGATAGTAGATTGTTTTTTTTTTCATTTACTATTGAATAGCTATTGAGTGTTACCGATTAGTTCACCAGGTGTTGCGCAAATTTCTTTAACGAATAAAACAACAAAACAATTTAAGTTGAAAATTCAGTGTGGATGAGTTATTTTCTCTCTCGCCGTTCATTACATTTAACAATAATAATAGCTCAATATCTACAAATTTAAAAAAAAAAAATACAATGTGATTTAAAACTTTTATTTTTACATATGCTTTTTAATATATTTGTTTATCCATTATTAATGCCTTGCAAAAAATAATAATACTTAATTGCTTAAATACCTCTCTAAAGATTGTTCATAAAATAATTAATTGCTGTTGAATATGACAAAATTAACTGTTACCTTTGTTAATAATCTTTTACGAATCAGATGTTCTTTTTATAAAAAAAACATTAAGATGACAAACATGTAAATTCTCTAAGAAATACATATAATTAAAAAAATTTTATTTAGATGTCTATGCATTAGTCTTGTTGTTCAGTTCATTCTTATCTTTAAGATAGGTATTTCATAACACATCTTTTCCCACTTGTAAAATGAATTTTAATCATTGAATAACAGTGATTATTTTGTTTATCACGTCAACTATTGTAAGACATATTTTTATTTGACATTTGATGTAAGGAAAAGAAAAGATTTTTCTCGTCGTTTAAAACTGCCCGTCATGCTTAAATAAAAAAAAATTAGAAGTAATTCAAAATTAATATCATCATCACTTTATTTTTCAAAAACTCTTTATACTTTTAAAATATGTTTCTATTGCATTATTCTTTCCACACTTATTTTTCGTAATCGCGTTTTCTGAAAATATATTTTATTTATTTATATATTTTATTATTTATTTATTTATTATTTATTTATTATTTATTTATTATGTATTTATTTATTTATTTATTTATTTATTTATTTATTTATTTATTATTTATTTATTTATTTATTTATTTATTTATTTATTATTTATTTATTTATTATTCATTTATTTATTATTTATTTATATATTTTATTATTTATTTCAATATTTCACTGTTTCAAACCACTTTTACTTCATCACATTCGCGAAGTCTTGAAAGTCTTGATTATCTGTCTTGAAAATGAGAGCACATTTTTAAATGCTTAAAACATGTAAATTATTATATCCGATTTGTATATTTTTGAAGAGAATGAAGTTTAATATCTTCCAGCTTTAGTTTCTTTCGATTTAATAATATTTAGATGTTTATTTTGTCATACTATTATCATGTATGTATAATTAGTAGTGAGTGGACCTTAAAGTATTTGGCACAAAAATTAGTGATTCGGACAACTAAAAAGAATAAGAAACACTGATCTAGTGTTTCAATGTTAGCTTTATTTTTTACATTTATTTTTAAAGAAATTAATGCGGCAAATAAATTTAACAGCGTGTCATTAATAAAGTAAACCAAAATTATGTCTATTTGTAAACACTAAATCAACTTTCTACCACCAACCCTAAACAAGAATATAAAAAAAAAAAGAAGTTATTTTTCCAAACGTGATAAAATAATGTACTTCCATTTTTTCATTGACATTCCCTTATCTATCAAGGTTCTCCAATTTAGAGTTGAGGAATTATTCAGTATGAAATGCAATCTATAAAATGTGAAGGAAGGGTGGGGGGGAACGAGAATTCAAAAGAAATCGAAATGGCAACAGTAAGTTTTCCATTTTATACTGTATATAAATAAATGGCGGGGGTGTAGGGGATACTTTGCTTGTCACGTGGGCTGTCAGTGTCGATGGATTTATGACTCGTAGTAGAGTCAGTTATGAGGCCATAAAGCAAAATCCAGGTTAGGCCCATTGACCTTCGCTAGACACCTGCATTGGCGTCCATAGCACCTATGTGAAATTGAATGACAGTTCCACAAATGGGCATTTATCGCTTTTATTATGCCTTTTAATAAGAAGTGACAGTTTTAAAATTAAAGATATTAATTATGTAAGAAAAACACTGTGTTTTCTTGTTGTTGTTTTCTTGTTTTGCTTTTTCAAATAAACTTTAAGAATATATAAATTTCTAGAAATAAAAAAAATCTAGTTTTCTAATTAATTATCCTTTTGATACTTTCTTTAAGAACTCTAAATTTTTTTTTAAGTTACTATAACTCTAAAAAAATTTATGTGGTATCCTTAGGAAACCTTAAAATTTATGTGGTATCCTTAGGAAACCTTAATTTTTTGGATCCTTTATACAAAAAAAGTTCTGTATGTTGTAATTTACTATTTAAACATATACAAATTTATATCGTATTTTATAAAAGATACAATAATAAGATCTTATTACAATAAGAATATTAACACAATTAATACAACTTGTATTTTAAATACACGCGAATACTTTAATTAATTTTTATGCAAATTTAATTAAAGTATCGTAAAAGTATGTGACAAAAAAATTGTACACTGTAAAAAATTCTGGATCAAATTACGATATAAAGAACTAGCATTTCGGGTGCATCATCAGTAAAATCCCTTTTCACCGTAAAATATACAGTTACAGTAATATTTATCTAATAAGAGCAATTCTGTTATTTTACGGTAACTGTTACTGAAAAAATTGCAGTATATTAAACTTTTGGTTTCGTAACATGTTCCGGCAAAAATGGATTTTACTGTAAAAGTACTGATACTTTTTACCGTAATTTGAACAAGAATTTTTTAACACGTTGAAATTGAATACTTTATTGAACACTTTATTGACTTTTATTCTATCAGTCATATTTTTACGTTCTAACATGCAATGATTCTAACATGCATTGGTAATGATTTTGGTAAAATTGCCGATAAAGCTTGGTTTTACAAATATATGACTTACAAATATACAAATATATGATTTTACAAATATATGACAAATATATGATTAAATTTGGGAAATGTATTAAAACTTTGTAATTTTATCATGATACGTTAGAGAATGACATAAAAATCATTTATACCTTACAGTTTCGTACTTCTTACTCAGTGTATGGTTATAGGAGCTATAATTTTAAAATCTGAAATTTCCGGTGAACCGTTACCATATGAACGTAAATGGTTTTTACATGAATGTTTTAAATATTGTATAATTTAGTTTTTGTGCCAGAATTATGTTGCTTATTTATTTTTTTGCCAGAAATGTCTTTACCATAAAGTATGATAATTTTATTTTTTTCTCCGAGCTAATTAGGATTATTTTTATGAGATTTTTTACTTCAACTAAATACATAAAAATATTAGGAAGTATGATTATTCCATATATGAAGAAGGTTGACGGAAAATGTCTTGACTGTACTTGAATTATGCCAAAAGGTCGGGTCAATCGCTTAACATAATTCAAATGTAGTCAAGAGATTCATAGTGTTCAGTTTTAATGTTTTCATCAAAACAATGTTGCTTGATTTGCATCGAGACTAGAAACTCAAGTGAGAGCATTTAGAATTTTTTTTAATGTAAGATAACTTGTCCAAAAAAAATGTCCAGTTCTGGTTCTACGATGAATCAAGATGAGTTCTAGATGATAATCAAAGAATACGTGTACTGAGAAGATGATGTGCACTGATCTAGGGAGTCAATACCAGAACTTCTACAAAGAGAAAAAAACAGCATTTAAAAATGCATATGCTAATGTATAAACCGACACTTCTAAAAAAAGCCACCATCATTTTGCAACGTGAAAGATTAATTGGAAAAATCTCTAGAATTTCCTAATAAGCCTAACAATTTTAGGCTTAATGTACAGATCCATCAAACTTTTATTCTAATTATAAAATTTATAGTTCATTGCTAGATCAACTTGATTTATTTAATCTAATTTTTCAATAAGTAAAACGCTTCAAAGGCGTATTTTGTAACTGGCATTGAAATGCCGGCCCATTTTGTGATTATGACTATTAGCATCAACGTTCAACTCCAAAACCTTGTAATTAACCCAACGCAGAGGACAAGGGAACTGCTGGATGAACCACTAAAACAAATAAACCTTCGTGGAGGACTTTTTGATTTAACTAACCTGTATTTACGATACATGGAGAAGAAAAATTTCCACAATTAGTCCTACGACAAGAGGATTCTTCTTATTCCCTCCTATAGATATTTCACGTCAATATTGTGGTCGGTGTAAGTCGAACATAGAATTCATATCGACCAGCCATTGCTGACATTCGACCCTGGCTCGTCTCATTCAGAGACGAGAGCTCTATTTTTGCTACTACTGTTATTTATATGTTTATTATAAATATAGCCTTATTTTAAGTTCATTACAATATGACTAAGCGAATTCAGTCAGTTGGAGTAATTGCACACACATTTTCTTATTAGCCTAAAGACGCATAGGCTGATTGTAATAAGCCTAAATAATATCATACCGATTAATATAGATTAAAGTATTTCCGTCTGGCTCATTGTAAAAGGCTGTCGACATTTGAAAAGAGCCGGCTTTTCCGATTAGTTAACACATAATGATTGAACTCGATTGTTTTGAAAAAATAACTTTTTTTCTTTCATTTCCCCCCAATTATTTTACACGGTGTAGTAGTAACACCATCCAAATTATTCCTTATTATCATATTGTTTAAAACTGTAAAGATTAAATTGCTTAAAAACATTCCATTTGACGGTTAGCATCAAGATGATACAGGAATGCGAGACCTACTTGGCGACATTTTCATTCGTCAATTTGCAATGCATATTCTCTTTTTATAGTAACCTTAAAGTAACACTGCAGGTAACATGACAAGTATCTTACACCTTCTCCAGACGTAACAGAACGTTTTGCACCCTGTTGTCTAGATGTACCTTCCATCATCTATTACTCAAATTTTAAGCAGCTGTCCGTTCCGTTCCGGGTGTGGTTTTTTTACAACATTCAAGGCATGTTCAATTCGAATCCCCCCTTCCCATCTATGGCTCAGTCCCTATGGCATGTTACAAATTTTATATGGGTGTTACAACATTCGCCTGAGAGGTAGAAACACGGAATTAGAGTAGGTGTTGGAATACAGTCAAAAGACAGTTATTAGGTTTTTAAAGATTGAAGTGTGCGGGCTGCCGAACCATACACTGATGGGCGCTACCGACAAATGCTCTTTTTTTATTGTTTGGTTTTATGTAACAGACATTTTGTTCCGATAGATGACTCTATTGTACTAGACATGGTTCTTAACACGTAATTATGGTTTCATTGATGTGTTTCGCTTTGTTATTGCGCACTTTAATTTCGCTCGACACCGACCTCTAGCACGTCTTCAAATTTCAGTTCCAAATTAAAGACTGGGTAAAATGAGAAAATTTTCTTTCAGGTTTTAAAACTCCTACTCCTATAAAGCTTTCCATACCGAAGGTGTTGTAATTTTCTTTTCTTTTATAATGCGGTGTATAAATATCGCCTTCCTCACCTTTGTTCGAAGATTATAATTAGATTTTAGAAATATGATATAGAGATTTTTTTTTTTATAGCTTAAGAGAATAGTGTTATTTGAAACGTTTTGTGTAATTTTAAGTTACGATTAAACATTATGAGAATGTTGTGTGTATTCTATGTTATGTGTGTCAAATCGAAAATAATTTTTTTGGGAGGGGATTTAAAATTTTGTAAACTTATATATATATATATATATATCAGAGAGAGAGATCATATCGAAGATCGGTTGTGAAAAACTTAAAAAATTATTCCTTACTGAAATAGCCTTATTAATTTGTTATTCATATTCATTAAAAGCCAATTCCAAACAGAAATTTTACTTTTCATAACAAAATTTTAAAAAATAAAGCAAGTATAACATGTTTGCTTAAATTAAATTTTTTTTATCTCGTAGAATTAATAAATTGGATCTGAAGTAATAGTCTTTTGCTATTCATTATGTTCAAAAATCGATTCAGAATGAAATTTTCTGTACTGTTTCTTTCTTTTGTTTTTCTTTTTTTTACTAACTATTAAAAAGAGAAAAAGCAAAAACATTGCAAGCGTTATTTGAAAGCTTTGCTGAAATTAAATTGTTTTTATGTAAAATTTGTAAATATCATAAGGAATATCTTTTTTATTTATTTATTTGTTGTTATTTTTAGTTATTCATATTGTTCAATACGTGTTTTTTTTTACGAAATATTAAAAGAAAAGGTGTAAATAATGTGTTATTCAATAACTCTAAAACCAAATCATTTTGCAGATGATTAAATGAATTAAATAAGATTATTATTTTTTAGTTATTCATAGTGTATCGGTTCTAAAATTTTGTTTTGCAAAATATTAAAAAGCTTAAATTAATGCTTGTAAATAGTACAAGACAAATATTATATTGCTTAATATTCTGATAGCAATGAGGGAAATAAAAATATATTGTCTAGTTTCGTTTTGTTTCTGAAAAAGAATAGATTTTGTAACTACGAAAATAATTTGTCAGTGTCCATTTGACAAAAAAGCGATTTTAGCAGCTAATATGATGTTTTCATAACTCTTGTGAGTTTGTAACAGTTAATCATGACTACTGGATAAAATATCTGTAATTAGACAGCCCTCTCTATATGATGCTAATAATGTGAAAGACGCAAAATGTCGATATGAGGAAAAACCACAGTTTAGGTTAAATAAAAAAAAACTTTATGGTGCAATTTTTTTTATATTAAAAAGAAATCCCAACGCTGCATTGTTTGGGCTTATAAAACTATGCAAAAATTAAGAAATCATTTTTTATTTATTTAATTTAGCTTTCTTTTTTTCAAGTCCAGATAATTCCTTTTACCAAGAGAGTAACACACACGAAACCACAATTACAGTAAAAACCACAATTACGATTACTTTTTTTGGAATAAAATTTCAAACAAAGATACCCTAAAGACATTTACATTTTTTTAATGCCTAAGTTTATGTAGAGGACTTGCGATTAAATAACAAACAAGCATATTATAAGATTCCAAAACAAATTTCAAACGAACTAAAAATAAAATTCTTTCTAAAATAATCACTCTATTCTGTATACCCGTTTATTAGTAAGTTTAGTAAACGATGAAAATTCAGCTACCATTTTCATCGAGAATATTATTATCCTCTCTCTGATCTACCAATTGGTGGTAGTTTAAACGACCCAAAAAAGTTTTGGCATTGAAAATCATAACAATAGATCGGATGTCTTTATTTTATTCCAGAAACTGCTTTTATTTATTTTACCAAACCAAAGTTTGTTATAGCATTATATCCTTATTAAGTGAAATTACCCATTCTTTGCCATTGTGTTATTTAAAATCATATCACGCAAGCAAAACCTAGATAAATAAAGTAATAGCAATCAACTAGTGCCAGCTCTTCAATAATATTTTTTTTTTTTATATAATTTCTCAAGAACCCTGAACTGTTCTAACATTTACTCTTATCGTTTGGAGAAGAATTAACTGCAATCTTCTTCTATCATCTGTAGTAAAGATTCTAAATAAATTATTGATCTTTTTTCCGGAGTTGTAGCACGTTCGAAATAAAGATGAAACCCACAGCTGTCATTGGTGTGTACTATTTATATGTCGACCCCTGTAATTTCTATCCAATTAGACGTGGCAGAGGTGTGAAGTCATTAGCACCAGATGGCGCCCAAATCATCTCACGGAATATTATAGAGGCCGGGTAGATTTTTGTCCGCTGGAATACTCGCTGAGAATTTGAATTGTGTCTGGCAACAGGAAAAAAATCGTTTTCTGATAATTTTCATATCAGTAATTGTTATTTTTCTGATTTCTGTTCTTTTTCTCTTGCGGTTCGGCAATTTATTTTTCGTTCTTATTAATGACACGTGATTACCTGTCCTTATAAGGTGGACTGATTTTTTTCTTCTTTTGAATATGTTAATATGAAAGATCTAAAATGAAATAATAAAAAATTCAACGTAACGCTAAGCTTAGATAACATTACGTAGATGAGTTTCACATAGCTAGGATAAGCATTTCAAGCTTTGCGAGAAATATCAAAATATGTTTAGTTTGATTAATATAATTATTGATTTTAATTATTATATTTAGTTGATTAATTATACATTTGAATTAAATTAATCGATTAACTAAATATGAATTTGCTAAAATCTACCGAAATCTGCAGTTGGAAAGCATAATAACACTGACTAATAGAAACGCTTGAGTGTTGGGTTTTGATTTTATTAATATCAGAATTTAAACATAGAAATATATTCTCACTATGAGAGGAATCATGTCTATAAATGTTAAATTAAAAAAATACAAATTTGCATTTCTTTAATTTAACATTATTAGTTTTAAAATGTTTATCTTATTCTATCTAGACATAAGTAATAGCATGAGGTTTAATGAAAACTTTTCATGCAACAGCCTTTATGGTTGTCTTTATATATATATATATATATATATGACTAAGCGAATTCAGTCAGT